>NC_066528.1:10819119-10829160 GCF_024679095.1 Eriocheir sinensis
ATGACGCAAAAAAGTGAAAAAGTAAAACTAGAAAAGAAATTGTTGAAACAACAAAACTCGCTGAGAAATATAATGCATGTTCACTCCTCCTTTCCTCCTCCTCCTCCTCCTCCTCCTAATACTCCTCCTCTTTTTCGTCCTCTTCTTCCTCCTCTTCCTCCTCCTCCGCGCCATCACCATAAACAACCCACATATAAAAAAAAAAAAACTAAATATAATTAGTGATTGATGCCGTTTGGAAAATTTACCGTCCGAATGTACTTGTGTGTGTGTGTGTGTGTGTGTGTGTGTGTGTGTGTGTGTGTGTGTGTGTGTGTGCGTGTGTGTGTGTGTGTGTGTGTGTGTGTGTGTGTGTGTGTGTGTGTGTGTGTGTGTGTGTGTGTGCGTGTGTGTGTGTGTGTGTGTGTGTGTGTGTGTGTGTCTGTACGGGAATCTTGATGATTGTGATCTTGTCCCAAATGATTTTTTTATTCTAAAGGTCTCTCCTCTCTCTCTCTCTCGCTCTCTCTCTCTCTCTCTCTCTCTCTCTCTCTCTCTCTCTCGCTCTCCCCCCCCCCCCGCCCACCGTCTCCCCGCCGTGAGAGCGAATGGCACGATGCTGCCCCCTGCTTGTCTGGAGGGCACGGTGCTGCCCTGCTTGTCTGGAGGGCACGATGCTGCCCTGCTTGTCTGGAGGGCACGGTGCTGCCTCTGCTTGTCTGGAGGGCACGATGCTGCCTCCTGCTTGTCTGGAGGGCACGGTGCTGCCCCCTGCTTGTCTGTAGGGCATGGTGCTGCCCTGCTTGTCTGGAGGGCACGGTGCTTCCCCCCTGCTTGTCTGGAGGGCACGGTGCTGCCCCTGCTTGTCTGGAGGGCACGGTGCTGCCCCTGCTTGTCTGGAGGGCACGGTGCTGCCCCTGCTTGCCTGGAGCGCACGGTGCTGCACGCTGCTTGTCTGGAGGGTACGGTGCTGCCCCATGCTTGTCTAGAGGGCACGGTGCTGCCCCATGCTTGTCTGGAGGGCACGGTGCTGCCCCCTGCTTGTCTGGAGGGCACGGTGCTGCCCCCTGCTTTTCTGGAGGGCACGGTGCTGCCCCCTGCTTGTCTGGAGGGCACGGTGCTGCCCCCTGCTTGTCTGGAGGGCACGGTGCTGCCCCCTGCTTGTCTGGAGGGCACGGTGCTGCCCCCTGCTTGTCTGGAGGGCACGGTGCTGCCCCCTGCTTTTCTGGAGGGCACGGTGCTGCCCCCTGCTTGTCTGGAGGACACGGTGCTGCCCCCTGCTTGTCTGGGGGGCACGATGCTGCCCCCTACTTGTCTGGAAGGCACGATGCTGCCCGCTGCTTGTCTGGAGGGCACAGTGCTGCCCCCTGCACGGTGCTGCCCCCTGCTTGTCTGGAGGACACGGTGCTTGCCCCTGCTTGTCTGGATGGCACGGTGCTGCGCCCTGCTTGTCTGGATGGCACGATGCTGCCGCTTGGTTGCCCTCATCCTGCAGTGCTCACCCCTGCGTGGCGTGCTGGCCTGGGTGTGGCAGCAGCCGGGGCCCCGTGCGTCGGGAGCGGGGTCAAGCAGGCTCGGGGGTCTCCTTGTAGATTGGAGGCTAGGGGATCTCGTCGTAGATGTGCTCCTCGTCGTCGCCGAAGTACAAGTAGTCTGGCTCCTGTTGCCACGGCGCCATGCGCGGGAGCACGGTGGGGCCTGTGGGCGGCTTCTTGTGGTTGTCGTCGACTCTTACCTCCCCACCGACGCGCCAGGAGGCGGCCAGCCCAAGCCGCGGCGCCACGTGCGGGAGCACAGTGGGGCCCGTGGGCGGCTTCTTGTGGTTGTCGTCGACCTGTACCTCGCCACCGACGCGCCAGGAGGCGGCCTGCCCAAGCCGCGGCGCCACGCGCGGGAGCACGGTGGGGCCTGTGGGCGGCTTCTTGTGGTTGTCGTCGACTCTTACCTCCCCACCGACGCGCCAGGAGGCGGCCTGCCCAAGCCGCGGCGCCACGCGCGGGAGCACGGTGGGGCCCATGGGCGGCTTCTTGTGGTTGTCGTCGACCTGTACCTCGCCACCGACGCACCAGGAGGCGGCCTGCCCAAGCCGCGGCGCCACACGCGGGGGCACGGTGGGCGGAGCCACGTCCATGTAGTTGTCGTCGACGTCTACCTCGCCGCCGACGCGCCAGGAGGCGGCCTGCCCAAGCCGCGGCGCCACACACGGGAGCACGGTGGGGCCCTTGGGTGGAGCCATGTCCATGTAGTTGTCGTCGACGTCTACCTCGCCGCCGACGCGCCAGGAGGCGGCCTGCCCAAGCCGCGGCGCCACACGCCGGGGCACGGTGGGCGGAGCCATGTCCATGTAGTTGTCGTCGACGTCTACCTCGCCGCCGACGCGGGGCACTGCGGGAAGAGTGTGACCATTACGACGACGACGACGACGACCGTCACGAAGGAGAAGAGAGAGAGAGAGAGAGAGAGAGAGAGAGAGAGAGAGAGAGAGAGAGAGAGAGAGAGAGAGAGAGAGAGAGCCCGAGCCCGGTATAAATAAAGAGTCATAGGAGTGATATTCAACTTTCAAAGTGAGTTTCCTCCTAACTTTGTTGCTAACTTCTAGAAGTCGCGAGTTTACTGCTAGGAGTCGGCAAGGTTGTAGAGGTGGTTGCATGTGGAGCGGAAGGAAACTGACTAGCTGGCATCTCGTCTCGGCGGCCGAAGCTCCGCCCCCTCGCCTGCCTAAGCCCCCCATGTTGACAAACCGAGCTTACTGCTAGGAGTAGCGACTTTACTGCTAGGAGTCGCCGAAAATGTAATAGTCCTCGTGGGGTACTGACTTAAGAGCTAACTTTTTGGATGTCTCGTTCAATATAATAACGATAATTACAGTTGACTGATGGCCCCCGCGCACTAATTATGGTGTCCGACGTGTTGTGGCAATAAAAATACGGACAAACAGCTTTTTCAGAGCCCCTTCAAACAAATATAATCATAAAATATCTTCATATAGGAATCATTGTATTAAGGAATAAGTTTCGTATCTGTGGCTTGGAGGGACGGGTGCGTCGCCTGCCGCGCTCACCATCACCCGCTTTTCCGCGAGCGTACACACCCGAGCGTACACACCCGTCCAAGCCAAGGATACAAAACTTATTCCTTAATACAATGATTCCTACCTGTATGAAGTTACTGTAGAAGATATTTTTTATGTGATTACATTTGGCATGCCTCTGTGAATGAGCTATGTAGGAAATAATGACGGAAAGTGCATTACTTAATATGTAGCCTACCATAATCGCCTTCAATGCTATATTGCTTGTTTTGAAGGGCCGCTTGTTATCCCTTAAAAAAACTGGCATAATTATTATTGTACTTCGTTTATTAGGTGATGTCATTGATTGTTAAAGTAGAGTGCCGCCATTCAATTAAATTACGAATATTTTTTAATCATGAAACTAGCTAGATTATCCCAATCATATATATTTGGTATGTACGTGTCTTTGATACAACACATGACGTCATGAACAGCCAATCAGGTGAAAGAGAGGCGGAGCTACCCAGAATGGGGAGGGCTTCCAGTGCAAATAATTATTATTGGCAGAGTTAATTTGGACAGACTATAGCAGTAAAGTTAAAAGCTACTGCTAGAAGGAAAACAGCTTCTAGCAGCACTTCTAAAAGTACTGGTAGGAGTCTTTATTAATACCGCCCCTGCTCTTGCTCTTGCTGTACAGGTGACCCTTTGGAGAGTCAGGCCTTCTTATCGGCACCTGTAAAAATAAAACAAAACAAACAGTATCCATTACAAATCATCCTATTCCCTATTTCTTGTACACATCTTGTCCATAAAACTCTTCATGGCTTCTATAATTCCCTCATTTGCTTCAGCACTCGGTCCCAGCAGCAGCAGCATCCATTCCCTCTCTGTTCTTGCGGTCCTCCCATTCACATCCCAGCCCATCTCACTCAGTGCCACCCTCATCATCTCCGTCCTTTCTCTCCGTTACCTCCCACACACCAGTATCACATGCACGACAGTTTCATCCACACCCCTGTCACACATCTGACACACTTTGCTGCGGGACTCAGACACCTGTAATTTCTTGCATTCACATTCACACACTGCGCTCGAGCTTGGAAGAGAAGATCACCACCCAGGCTTCTATCATACCAGCTGACACACCGCGGGGCTTCCTTTTCCCTGTACCACCCCAAAGTACTCTTTCTCTCCATCGCATGCTTCCACCTCCTCAGACCGTCACCTTTCACTGCACTGTCTCTCTCTCCCACTTTCTCACTTCCCATTCTAGACCCTCACTGTTCCTGTCAGTCACCTTCCATTCAAAGAAACGCCTCCCTTCCTCTCTGCTCACCCACCTGACTCGCATACCACTGTCACCAACCATTCTCATGCAGTTCTTAATCCATTTGCTCTCATGCAGACTCCACAAGTAAACCTTCCGTGCCAGTCTTGCGTCATCCATTCGTTCCAATCTGACTTTATATCTAAGGGTAGCCTTCCTGAATCCTTCCCTAAAGGTACTCCACCCCATATCACCTTTCAATGCTTCCACCGCCGCATACCTTGGTGCATTCAAAGCTAACCTACCGATCCTATTTTGCCCCACTTCCAATTTATCCATATGGTTCAGACTTACTCCATGTAATCACCTCCATCCCATACATCACACTCGGCACTGCTACACTCTTCCACACCTCTCTCAGCACATCATACTTACATGCTCTCATTCTTGCCGCACTTCCCAGACGGCCCACCCATTGATTCACTAGACTAATCTTCTCATTCTCTGTCCTTTCACATCCGCTCGGACTCATCCATACACCCAGGTACTTGTATGCATCTGTTTGCACTAGCTCTGTGTCTCCTAGCCTCCAGGTCCTATTTCTCTCATCTTCTGCCCCATTCACAACCATTATCTGACTTTTCTCATTACTTTATTTATATCCAAAATCTCTCCCATACTCATTCACCACATCTAATAGTTCCTGCAGTTCCTCCGCTGACTCACTCATGACTACCACGTCATCTGCATACAGAAGCACACTTACCCTGTCTTCTCCCACGTTTACTCCTGCATTATTTCTCCTCATCCTGGCTGCCAACTCCTCAGTGTACAGACTGAAGAGAGTTGGGGACAGGATGCAGCCCTGCCTAACACCTCTTTCACTCCTCACCCACTCTATCTCTAATGCTCCTAACCTATACCTGGCTCTTGTGTCCACATACATGCTCCTAATGATTCGAACAATCTTATCACTCAAACCTACTTTCTCCAATACCTCGCACATCACCTCCCTGTTTACTCTATCATACGCTTTCTCAATATCAAGAAACCCAAGATACAACGGACTTCCATTCCTCTTTTTCCTCTCTATCATCTCATTTACCACACACATATTGTCCTCTGCCCTCCTGTCTGTGCGAAAACCATTCTGCTCCTCACCCAGCACTCTCTCTCTCTTTCAATCCACTTACACAGCCTTTCATTCAAGACAGCACAGCAAATCTTTCCCACCGTATTCGCCAGGGATATCGGCCTATAATTCTTCAGCTCTTTCTTACTCTTATGCCGTCCTTTGTGTATCAGAGTCACTCTGCATTCGTTCCACACCCGAGGCACTCGCTCATTCTTCCATACACAGTTGAACAGCTCAGTCATCCTGTCTATCACCACCTCACCTCCATTTTTATACATTTCATACGGGATCTCATCCAGCCCTGCTGCCTTGCAATTCTTCTGCTTCTACAAACATACCTCGACTTCCTCTCTGCAAATTCTCTCATTCAGGTCATCCGCATCCTTCCTCTCAAACGTTACACATCCCTCTCACCTCAAAAACTTCACCCAACCCTCCAATCTCTTCCCAGAAACCTTTTATACACTCTTTCATTCTATCTGTGTCCCTGATTTCCTCACCATTTACTTTCAGGCACTCCACATTTTCACTATCAGTCACACTTTCACCCCTCAAGAATTTATACCATTCACGCCCACCTTCTAGGCCTTTTTCTTTCAGAGCCTCAATCACACTCCTCTCACACCTAACCTTGGCCTCCCTAATCTTCCGTTTAGTGACCCTCTGTTGCCTTACATATTCTGACCATGTATTCTGATATTCATTCTCTGCCTCAATACTTTCATGTCTCTCTTTCCTCAGTTTCCTACAAACCTTTTTCAGCCTCGTTCGCTCCTTCCTAGCATCCCTGATCTCCCCATTCCACCACGGCTTGTACTTTCTCTTCCTTCCATTCGTACTCAAGTACCCAATCCGTCGAATTGCAGCTCTCCTTACATTCCCTACAAACTCACTATTGGCTTCATCCACGTCATGCACACTTCCATTCATTCAGTCTTATTCCCTCAGGTCTACCTGGAAATCTTCCCCTCTAACATCCCTCAACCTCCATTTCTTTCTTTCCCTCTTCACTTCTCTTTCATTCCTAGCATACAGGTCACATTCCACCACCAGCATATTGTGATCAGACACCTCATCAATCATTCCGTCCTCATCTATCCACATACGAGACACACTCACGCATTCTCCCATTCACTAACACATAATGAATGGCAGACTCCTGATCCCTCGCACTCCACGTCACACGTCCCTCAGCCATCGTCACATTCAGGTTTTCCAGATTCATTTCATCCACAAACTCATCCAGCATTTCCCCATTCCGGTTCATTCTCTCCCCAAGCACACCCACATGTGCATTCATATCTCCCATGAAAATAACTTTCTCTCCGGCATAATCCCTCACAACTGTCCTCACCACGCCATACTTCCCTCTGTTCTCCCTCACGGCTCTCTCACCTTCCACCGTCATGTACACCACAATCACTATCAACCTCTCAGACTTACCCTTGGCATTGACACACTCCACTTTCGCTGCTAAAACATCTTCACTGTCCGCACTGGCCCCTACATTCACTTCTTCCACTCTGAAACCCTTACTTTTCCTCTGGAGTAGGGCTACGCCTCCTTCCCGTGTGTTCTGCTTCTTTTTGCCCTTCCCAATCATAGCAAACACCTCCCCATCCACACGCACGTCATCTCTTAAGTGAGTCTCAGTCACACCAACTAGATCAAACTTCCACTCATCCAGCTCCTTACTCATGTCATCCAGCTTACCTGTGCCCCATCCTCTCACATTTATACAACCAATGTTCATACAGTTCATACGCTTCACTGCCTGGTTGGTGGTTTCTCTTCCTTGCTCTCTAGCGCCTCAAGCATCCACACACTGGACGGACCTAGCATTCCTCCTCTCCCTCAGCCTCCTGCCCATCCTCTCGTGTCCTGACTGGTTCAGGTGGACCCCATCTACGTTGAAGTCCAGCCCTTCCCGTAGCACTCCATCCAGATCTACGAAGCTGACATTCCCTTTCCTACCCCTCAGCCACTCCACCTTCAACTGTAGCAGTGCCTCTTGAAGTCTAACGTTCGTCCTCTGCCTCAGAGAGAGAGAGAGAGAGAGAGAGAGAGAGAGAGAGAGAGAGAGAGAGAGAGAGAGAGAGAGAGAGAGAGAGAGAGAGAGAGAGAGAGAGAGAGAGAGAGTTACCATCCAACATAGAAAAAATATACAAAGAAGAAGAAGTAAAATGAAAGAAAAGACAGGAATACAGAAAATTAAACTCCCTCCTCCCTATATTTGCTCCTTCCTTCCCTCCCTCCTCCTTATCTTTGCTCCTTCCCTCCTCCATCCTCCCTATCTTCCCTTCTTCCTTCCCTCCATCCTCCCTATCTTCCCTCCTTCCTTCTCTCCATCCTCCTCATCTTCCCTCCTTCCTTCCCTCCCTCGAATGGTCGATAAAATGGCAAATGTCTTTTAATGTTGACAAATGCGAAGTCATGCACATTGGGTCCCTAAATAGTAACCACACATACATCATGAATGGGAAACCTCTGCAGGCGATGCAGGAGGAAAACGATCTTGGAGTCACTATCAGCAGTGACCTGAAACACGCGAATCACTGTAAAAAAGCATATAACAAAGCCAACACTATGCTCAGGTTTATAGCGAGGAACTTCGAGTGTAAAACACCAGACGTGATGCTATCCTTGTATAATTCCATGGTAAGACCGCACCTCGAGTATTCAGTACAGTTTTGGTCTCCTAATTACAGAAAGGACATTGCTCTACTGGAAAGGATTCAACGACGCGCCACGAAGATGATTCCAACCTTAAGGGCTCAACCGTACGAGGAAAGACTCAAGCGACTCAATCTCTTTACATTGGAGAAAAGACGCCTACGAGGGGATATGATTCAAGCCTTCAAGTACCTGAAAAAGTTCAAAAACGTCGATTACTGCAAATTCTTTGAACTGCAAACCAACTCAATATCTAGAAATAACGGTTTACCCATTCAGTCGAGTCGATGTAACACAGACATTGGAAGGAGGCGGTGGCTGAGCTGTTAGCGTGACGGCCCCGCGTTCAGAAGCTCCAGGAATGACGCGGGTTCGAATCCTGGCCGCCGCACAGCTAAAGTTTTTCAGTCACCGCCGAGTGGCCTAAGACTACCCACATGCTGCCCTGAAGACCTGGGCTCTAGATGACCTCTCCAAAGAGAGGCTCAAACATGAGTTCCGGGCATCAGCATGAGCCAACACAAGATGGCGCCACTATAAACACGCGCCTACGCCAGAACGGACTGGGTCGACCATCAGGCCCCACCGGGAAGAAGCCTTGGGCCTACCATCAGGACCCACCGGGAAGAAGCCTACCGGCGTAATAGACCACGACGTAAAAAAAGAAGAAAAAAAACGAGTCATCCGCCACTGGAACAATCTTCCGTCAGAAATAGTAAATGCGAATACCATCAAGTCCTTCAAATATAGAATCGACCGACATTTCGCTGCGTCGGGAGTAAACTGAATAACGAGGTGCTTTCATCTGCTCCTCAAGTCCAAGTGCCGGTCGAGTAGATTAAATCACCCAAGCGGGCAACCTCGTAATGAGCCAATTGGCTTTCTGTTGCCTGCATTTCCATGTTTCCATGTTTCCTCCAATTACGACTATTTTTCAATGCCACAGAGAGGATCAAGCGGGTTTTCTAGGGTAGTTTTCTCTGTATGAGGTGCAAAAACTGTATAAAGCTATCACCAGGGTCACTACACAGTCCAGGAAAATCTCGGCAGCGTCTGACAACAATAAGGCTTTTCAAACAGGCGAACTGAGGCGCCGATGCCTTTGAAAATACGGGCTTTAGGTCTTTGTATCAGGAAACGAAAAGAAAGGAAATGACCAGAAGGAATGGAGACGAAAGGGAAGAGAGAAGAAAAACACAAAGAAAAAGAATGAACAACGGAGGAAGAACAGAAACAATAATAATAAGAAATTTAAGAAGAAGAAAAGGCAGACGTAAAGAAGGAAAACAATAGAGAAGAATGGAGACGAAAGAGAAGACAGCATGAAGACCAAAGCCTGTCTCTAGAGCAGACCAAAGCCTGTCTCTAGAGCGTTCATTAGGTCGTCCGGGGAGCGACAGGAATAGTACTTGTCAACAGCTTGGGGGGCGGGGAGAGGCAGGGAGAGTAGGAGATAGATAGATAGATAGACAGCATGAAGACCAAAGCCTGTCTCTAGAGCGTTCATTAGGTCGTCCGGGGAGCGACAGGAATAGTACTTGTCAACAGCTTGGGGGGCGGGGGAGAGGCAGGAGAGTAGGAGATAGATAGATAGATAGACAGCATGAAGACCAAAGCCTGTCTCTAGAGCGTTCATTAGGTCGTCCGGGGAGCGACAGGAATAGTACTTGTCAACAGCTTGGGGGTATATATATATATATATATATATATATATATATATATATATAGAGAGATATAGATATATATTTTTATATATTTATATATATATACATATATATATATATATAGAGAGAGAGAGAGAGAGAGAGAGAGAGAGAGAGAGAGAGAGAGAGAGAGAGAGAGAGAGAGGAAACGTGTATGCAAGTGTGTGTGTGTGTGTGTGTGTGTGAGAGAGAGAGAGAGAGAGAGAGAGAGAGAGAGAGAGAGAGAGTGAGAGTGAGAGAGAGAGAGAGACCATAGCCGTGGCCGCCA
>NC_066528.1:10829260-10839260 GCF_024679095.1 Eriocheir sinensis
TTACTTCTCCTGCTATTCGTGAGTCAGTCTTAAGACACTCCCTCGGTGATTTTTCTGTTAAATTATTGGCTCATAACATGTCGCCACGACTGACGTCACGGGTCAGAGTCTTTTTCAATGGTTGTTCACACTTTCTGACCACGCCCACTGGGTATCTGTTTTATGTATCTGAGTCTGGGTATCTGTTTTCCTTTACCCTCGTTGTTTCCCCTCTTTTGTACTTGAGATGTTTACACTGTTATATATGTCACCCTTCTTGTTAGTGTTTGTCCTGTCAGATGTTTACACAGTTGTATATCTCTCATTCCTCTCTGGGTATCTGTTTTTCTTTATCCTCGTTGTTTCCCCTCTTTTGTACTTGAGATGTTTACACTGTACTGTTATGGCTATTCCTCTTGTTTGTTCGTTTTCTGGTTCCTGACAGAGGAGCAGTCAGCATGAAAATATCGATAGAAGATAGAAAGAGAGGCAACGTGGCGGCGGAATTTAAGAGGTAAAAGACTATCAGTATGAGGAGGAGAGCTGATGAGACGAAGAGCCTTTGAATTATGCTTAGTGTTAAAACCTTTGATTATATAGATCTTCTTTTTCTACTGGAAACGTTAAACCAAGATTCCTAAAACATTCCTAAAACGCCCATGATTACCGTATTTCTTACTTTTCAAACGCCTGATCAGAGATCCGAAATAATACTTTTTGTTGCCAAATGTTACGTTTTCAAATTTCCCACTGGGAGTTACACTGGCGGTGATGACTGCAGGGTTGCCAGATTATCGTATCCACCATTGTCTTTACCGTTTTTGGACACTTAACTATAGCGAAAAGACACTAATAATTAAACCTTTCACCGGTAACTATAAATAAATGTAGTCATTGGAGTGGAGGAGACAGTTTTTGGGTCGGAAATCGGAAAACATAAGAGGCTGAGTACGACAATCTGGTGACGCAGGTGTCGAATCAGTGTCGGAGTGTTGGTCAGTGAGGGTGGGCGTGCAGGTGTGAGTCAGTGTCGGAGTGTTGGTCAGTGAGTGCGGGCGTGCAGGTGTTGAGTCAGTGTCGGAGTGTTGGTCAGTGAGTGCGGGCGTGCAGGTGTTGAGTCAGTGTCGGAGTGTTGGTCAGTGAGTGCGGGCGTGCAGGTGTGAGTCAGTGTCGTAGTGTTGGTCAGTGAGTGCGGGCGTGCAGGTGAGAGTCAGTGTCGGAGTGTTGGTCAGCGAGGGCGGGCGTGCAGGTGTGAGTCAGTGTCGGAGTGTTGGTCAGTGAGGGCGGGCGTGCGGGTGGTGGCGTCACGTTGTGCTGACTGATGCGTGGACTAATCCAAAGTTACGGAGACTGAGGCGGGACACAAAGGCCGGGGATATGGAGGTGACAGCCCGGAGCCCCAAAGTGATATGGTAGGAGGCATTAAGTACTGTTTAGAGAGAGAGAGGTTCGAAACACGTGCTCCATTTCTCTCTCTCTCTCTCTCTCCCATGGCTACCACACTCCTACCTTGTATCACCTTTTCAGAGCGTCAAAGTGATATGGTAGGAGTCATTTATGTTGTTTAATTTAATGCTTGTTCAAATTCCTCCACCTCCTCCTCATTTTCACTGTTTTTATCTATATTAATATCTAGTCGAAGAGGCCTAGGGAGGGATGTGAAGGATAGGAGGGATGCAAGACGAGGGGCATAGGAGTTTAATAGAGGATGACTAGGCTATTGCTGGTTAATCTAATGCTTGTTCAAATTCCTCCTTTTTCTCCTCCTCTTCTGCTACCAACATTATTTTTAACCCATTTTCACGGTTTTCATGAATTTACTTAGTGGAAAAAGCCTAGTAAGGGATGTGAGGGATAGCAGCAAAGAGACTATAATACCCGTTCTACAGTCTCCTTGGATAGCAGCGAGGCAGGAAGTGGAGCATAGGAGTGTAATAGAGGAGGGCTAGGCTATTGCAAGTTAGCCTAATAGTTGTTCGGATTCCTCCGCCTCTTCTTCGCCTACCAATTCACCATTTTAACCGCCCATTTTCACGGTTTTCATCACTTAGTCGAAGAGGTCTGGGAGGGATGTAAGGGATAGAAGGTAGGAAGAGGGACATAGTTTCAATAGAGGATGGCTAGGCTATTCATGGTTAGCCTAATGGTAGTTCAAATCCCCCCTTCCTCCCCTTCTCTGCGGCCACCAACACGCCATTTTAACACATTTTCACGTTTTCATCACATTTCTTATCATTTCCTCCACTGCATAGCGATATGAATATTGTACACATGTTTCTTGTACTGCTCCAAATCACACCATGTATTGCCTGGGGGTTGGGATGGCGTGTTCCTCCCTTATTTGGTGTGTACGTTAGAACAATGAACCATCAATCATTTAATCAATACATCATTAAGTAAGCTAAATATGGTAATTACTAAAACCAGAAGTTAGTTATTTAGAAGCAAAAAAGTCATAGGAGTTGAGAAAAATTTATTTATTCTTTTATCATTTATCAATTCATGTTGAGTAATATTGAAGAGAGGGTTGCCAACTTTTGCGAAATTAATACTAACAATATGGATTATTTTTTTGGTCCCTGACTGAATGCAGTGCAGCAAGAAATGACTTCCGGACAATAGAAGGGAGGCTCGAGGGGAGAAGCTCCCCGTCATTGGGTCGTGGGGCGAAACCTTCCGTGAAAGGGGCCGAGAGTGGCGAAGCTACCTCCCCCTGTTAGGTAGATTACGTGAGGTTGTTAGGTTAGGCTGGTATTTATTCGGTATGCGGTGTGTGGCGGGCGGCGGCGGTACACACACAGGCATTGAAAGCTCAATTAGTTAGTAATTTCTGGAAAAAAATACTATCTCCACAAGAAGAAAAAAAACATACTTTATCCAGAAATAAGTAGTCGGTGACTCGCAAGGAAAAGGCTATATACCCTCTCTTCAATAATCCCCATTACTTTTTATCCATATAGTTTCTCGTTTATCACCTTCACGTAATTTATCATACGGTTGTAGACTTTTAAACTCAAGGGGCGTATGAGGCAAAAATATTGAACTGTCTTAGAATTACCATTTTCTGTTTGTGTTTCCTGAGAGAAAGTTTTGGTGAGGGAAAACTGGGTTAAAATGTTAATGAAATCTGACGCTTTTATGACTCTCCCTCACGCTGGGAGAGAGAGAGAGAGAGAGAGAGAGAGAGAGAGAGAGAGAGAGAGAGAGAGAGAGAGAGAGAGAGAATGTAGTTTTTGCTAGTCACATTCAGTATCACCACCATCACTACCACTATCATCACCACCACCTCCACCACCACCACTATTAAACTGGTGGTGATTGTAGGGGTGATGATGTTGTTACGTGGTGGTGAGTGTATAATGGATGACTCTCTCTCGCTCTCTCTCTGCACCGTTTTTTTTTCTCTACCTTTATTTTTTCACTAATTTATTTATTTTTCTGCCTTTCCCTTCTTTCTTTATTTTTATCTTCTTCTTTTTCTTCGTCATCCTTCATGATCCTCGTTCTCTTACTATCACTCTTCCTCCTTCTCCTCCGACCGTCACTTCGCTGCGTCGGGAGTAAACTGAATATTGAGGTGCTTTCATCTGCTCCTCAATATCGAGGTGCTTTCATCTGCTCCTCAATATCGAGGTGCTTTCATCTGGTCCTCAATATCGAGGTGCTTTCATCTGGTCCTCAATATCGAGGTGCTTTCATCTGGTCCTCAATATCAAGGTGCTTTCATATGGTCCTCAATATCAAGGTGCTTTCATATGGTCCTCAATATCAAGGTGCTTTCATATGGTCCTCAATATCAAGGTGCTTTCATATGGTCCTCAATATCGAGGTGCTTTCATCTGGTCCTCAATATCAAGGTGCTTTCATCTGGTCCTCAATATCGAGGTGCTTTCATATGGTCCTCAATATCGAGGTGCTTTCATCTGGTCCTCAATATCGAGGTGCTTTCATCTGGTCCTCAATATCGAGGTGCTTTCATATGGTCCTCAATATCGAGGTGCTTTCATATGGTCCTCAATATCGAGGTGCTTTCATCTGGTCCTCAATATCGAGGTGCTTTCATCTGCTCCTCAATATCGAGGTGCTTTCATCTGGTCCTCAATATCGAGGTGCTTTCATATGGTCCTCAATATCGAGGTGCTTTCATATGGTCCTCAATATCGAGGTGCTTTCATCTGGTCCTCAATATCGAGGTGCTTTCATATGGTCCTCAATATCGAGGTGCTTTCATCTGGTCCTCAATATCGAGGTGCTTTCATATGGTCCTCAATATCAAGGTGTTTCATCTGCTCCTCAATATCGAGGTGCTTTCATCTGCTCCTCAATATCGAGGTGCTTTCATATGGTCCTCAATATCGAGGTGCTTTCATCTGCTCCTCAATAAAGAGGTGCTTTCATATGGTCCTCAATATCAAGGTGCTTTCATCTGCTCCTCAATATCGAGGTGCTTTCATCTGCTCCTCAATATCGAGGTGCTTTCATCTGCTCCTCATTATCGAGATGCTTTCATCTGCTCCTCAATATCGAGGTGCTTTCATCTGGTCCTCAATATCAAGGTGCTTTCATCTGCTCCTCAATATCGAGGTGCTTTAATCTGCTCCTAATTATCGAGATGCTTTCATCTGGTCCTCAATATCGAGGTGCTTTCATCTGCTCCCCAGGCCCCAAGTGGCTGTCGAGCAGATTAAATCACCAAAGGGGACAACCTCGTATTGAGCCAATAGGCTTTCTGTTGCCTGCATTTCCATGTTACCTCCTCCTCCTCCTCCTCCTCCTCCTCCTATCACAGTACAGTTTTAGTAGATATAAAGAACACTAGAGTCCTTCTGGTAGCCTGACTCCTTATAAAACCTAACCAGCAAACAGCCAACATATAGTTACCCTCCTTACATTTACTCCATCTTCCCCTTCACCAAAAAAACAATGTATAAGTGGGAGAGATGAGAGCAAAGTTACAAAAACATGGAGTGCCTCAGGGGACGGAGCAGGAGGACTGGAACCTGTTGCCCCGTTGCTAGTCTTGGGATCAGAGTGTTTAGGTATATATGTTAACTGAAAGGGTTCACGAGATTAGGCAATGGTTGTTTAGTGGGAGAGGAGGAGGAGGAGATAGGGAGGTGAGGAAAGACCCAGCAGGAATTAGGAAGAGGAGGAGGAGGAGGAAAGGGAGGAGGAAGTGACGAGGCAGCTTAGGTTGTATTATACTTGACTTTGAATGAGTAGAGACGGGAAGAATGGAGGAGGAGGAAGGAGAAGAAGGAAGAAAAGGAGGAAGTAGAGGAGGTGGGAGGAGAGAGAGAAAGAAGAGTAGGAAGGAGAATACTGAAGTAAAGGAAGAAGAGGAGGAAACATTGAAGAAGGGAGAGGAGGAGGAAGATGGTGAAGGAGGTGGGAGTACTGAGAGAAAGGGGAGCAGGAAGAGAAAAGGAGTCAAGAAAGAAGAAAGGAAGAGGAGGAGGAAGAAGGGAAAGGAAGGAAGAGTAACGAGAGAGAAAGAGGAATAGGAGAAAAACAGTTGGGAGGGAAGGAAGAGAATGAAGAGGAGGAGGAAACATGAAAGAGGAAGGAAGAGGAGGAGGAAGAAGGTGAAGGAGGTAGAAGTGTTTAGAGAGAAAGAGGAGTTAAAGAGGAAAAAGGAGTAAAGAAGAAAAGAAGAGGAGGAAACATGAAAGGAGAGAAAGCATGGAAGAAAGAAGAGGAGGAAAGAAGAGAAGGACGTAGGAGTGTTGAAAGATAAAGAGGAGAGGGAGAAGGAAAAAAAGAGGAAAAAACATGAAAGAGCAGGCAACAGAAAGCTAGCGGGGTAGAGTCACGGGTAGAAGGAGATCCCCCATCTTTTGGCTCTTCCTCTCGGGGATCGAACCCAGAACCTCTCGGGTGTGAGTCGAATGTGCTAACCATTGCGCCACGGAGCACTTCAACACCTGAGAACTGCATGAAGAAAGAGGAAGAGAAAGAGAAAGAGGACTAAGGAAATTTATAAGAAGGAAATCGTAGATGGAGAAGGATGAAGAAGAAGGAATAGTGAATAGGAGAAGGAGAAGAAGAAAAAGATAATGAAGATAAGGGAGAGAAGGGGGAGTGTATAGATGTGTTGTGAAGGGTGGTGGTGGTGGTGGTGGTGATGGTGGTGTTGGTGGTGGTGATGGTGGTGATGGTGGTGGTGATGGTGGTGGTGATGGTGGTGTTGCGTGTGCCTAGGGAAGAAGAGCCAAGGAGGTGATGAAGAGGAGGAGGAGGAGGAAACATGGCAGGCAGCAGAAAGCCTGTTGGCTCATTACTAGGCTGCTTGCGTTCAGTGATTTAATCAATCCGTTTGCCATAGGAGTGGCTTGCAGGGAAGGATTTAAGCACTTGTGTACCTACTCTTGGGAACGTTCAGTTCACACCCGTTGCAGCAAAGTGGCGATCAATGCGTTTCTTGAAGGAGTTGATGGTCTCTGCGCTAACCACTTCTGCAGGAAGGCTGTTCCAGTGGCGAACAACTCTATTCGAGAAATAACTCCTGCCGATGTCGGTATTGCATCGCTTTGCTTGAATTGTTTTTCCGTAGTTTCTTATTCTCAGGTTAGTTTGTAGCGTGAAGAGTTTGGAGTGATCAACGTTGCTGAGCTTGTTCAGGTACTTAAAGACTTGTATCATGTCTCCCCGCAGTCGTCTCTTTTCCAACGTGAAGAGGTTGAGTCGCTCGAGTCGTTCTTCATAGGGCTTCGTCCTCAGTGATGAGAGAGAGTAATGGAGCTTTTTGCATTGCCCATCAAGAAATATAACATCTCTCTCTCTCTCTCTCTCTCTCGTCATTTCAAAATATAACACCGTCTGACTTCCACATCCCCTTGCACACACACACACACACACACACACACACACACACACACACACACACACACACACACACACACACACACACACACACACACACACACACACACACACACACACACACACACAGACATGCCAATCGCCGTGTGTGGGGTGTAAGGGGTGCACCAAGAAACGGACAGACACACAGACAGACAGACAGTAATAAGAATAGCGGTAGTTTGATGACGTTGAACCTATTCTTCGTGTACACTCAGCGCAAAGGTATCTGTCACACACACACACACACACACACACACACACACACACACACACACACACACACACACACACACAACGAAAATGTATAGGTTTTCACGGAGGAGGCTCAATGTAACTTATTTATTTTTTGTTCTTATTGCTTAAAAAAGTACCAGTGGGTTAAAATAGAAAAGTTTAGGTATAAGTTAATTGTTCCCTCCTACTATCTATATCCTCAATTTCAATCTTAGGCTGGATGTTGCGTCTACGTGCGCAACGACATCACTTGCTCTCGTGCCTACGACCTTGACTCTTCTGAATTTTCTACCATCTGGCTAAGACTTCATTGTCATTCTATTACTAAATACATCTGTGCTGTTTATCTCTCACCTAACTCTACTAACTATGTAAAATTCTTTGACTATTTGAACTCTAAAGTGGAGCACATCTTGATTCACTCTCCGTTCGTTGAAATTTTCATTTTAGGAGATTTCAATGTTCGCCTCCAGCTTGGGCTTTCATCCTCTTTCACTGACTAGTCTGGTGAACAAGCCTACAACTTTGCTCTCCTCAACGACCTAGACCAGTTGGTTCAGCACCCTACTCGTGTTCCTGACCGTCTTGGAGACAGGCCCACCAGTCTAGACCTCTTCCTGACCTCTAATCCTTCTGCTTACTCTGTCAAACTGTTCTCTCCGTTGGGCTCCTCCGATCATAACCTTATTTCTGTATCCTGTTCTATCGCTCCTGTACATCCTCTGGACCCACTGAAGAGGCGATGCTTCTGGCATTTTGCTTCAGCTCGGTGGGACGACCTGAGGATGTATTTTTCCGATTTCCCGTGGAATGATTACTGCTTCCAGGAGAGAGACCCCTCTGTGTGCCCAGCGCTTCACAGAAGTGATTGTCTCTGGAATGGAGGCATACATTCCACGTTCTTTCTCTTCTCCTCATGCAAAAAAGCCTTGGTTTAATCATGCTTGTTCTCGTGCTATTAAAGATAGAGAGGCAGCTCACAAAAGGTTTCAGAGCCTTCGAACACCCGCTAACTTTGAACTTTACATTTCAGCCCGGAATCGTACCAAATCTATTATCCGACTTACCAAAACTTCTTTCATCAATAGAAAATGTCAACATCTTCCTTCTTCTAATTCTTCCCGTGACTTCTGGCATCTAGCCAAAAATATATCCTCCAATTTCACTTCTTCCTCTTTCTCTCCTCTCCTTAACCCTGACGGCAGCACTGCCGTCTCATCTGTTTCTAAAGCTGAACTCTTCGCTCAAACTTTCTGTAAGAACTCCACCCTGGACGATTCTGGGCATATTCCTCCTACTCATCCCCCTCTGACTCCTTTATGCCTGTTATTAAAATTCTTCCAAATGATGTTTTCTATGCCCTCTTTGGCATCAACTCTCAGAAGGCTTATGGACCTGATGGAGTGCCTCCTTTTGTCCTTAAAAACTGTGCCTCCGTGCTGACACCCTGCCTGGTCGAACTCTTTCGTCTCTGCCTATCAACATCTCCCTTTCCTTCCTGCTGGAAGTATGCCTTTGTAAAGCCTGTGCCTAAGAAGGGTGACCGTTCCAATCCCTCAAACTACCGTCCTATAGCTTTACTTTCCTGTCTATCTAAATCTTTTGAATCAATCCTTAACCGGAAGATTCAAAAGCACCTTTCCACTTCTAACCTTCTATTTGATCGCCAGTATGGGTTTCGCAAGGGGCGTTCTACAGGTGATCTCCTTGCCTTCCTAACTGATTCTTGGTCATTCTCTCTTAGCCGTTTCGGTGAAACCTTTGCTATTGCGCTGGACATATCAAAAGCTTTTGATAGGGTCTGGCACAAATCTTTCCAAACTACCCTCCTACGGTTTCTCCTTCTCTGTACCTTTATCTCCAGTTTCCTTTCTGACCGTTCTATTTCTGCTGTGGTAGACGGTCACTGTTCTTCCCCTAAACCTATTAACAGTGTATCAGAGAAACTGTAATAACACTCAGTGGTGTTCATTTCGGCTATCAACAGTAATGTCCCACAGGGTTCTGTCCTATCTCCCACTCTCTTTCTGTTGTTCATTGATTATCTTCTTCCAAAACGAACTGTCCTATCCATTCTTACGCCGATGACTCCACTCTGCATTACTCAACTTCTTTAATAGAAGACCCACTCTACAGGAACTTAACGATTCAAGGCTGGAGGCAACAGAACCCTTAGCCTCAGACTTACTATTATTTCCGATTGGGGCAAGAGGAACCTGGTATCCTTCAACGCCTCAAAAACACAGTTTCTCCACCTATCCACTCGACACAATCTTCCAAACAACTATCCCCTATTCTTTGACAACCCCCAGCTATCACCGTCTTCAACACTAAACATCCTCGGACTCTCCTTAACTCAAAATCTCAACTGGAAACTTCATATCTCATCACTTACTAAATCAGCTTCCTCTAGGCTGGGCGTTCTGTACCGTCTCCGCCAGTTCTTCTCTCCCGCACAGTTGCTATCCATTTACAGGAGCCTTGTCCGCCCTCGTATGGAGTATGCATCTCATGTGTGTGGGGGGTCCACTCACACAGCTCTCCTTGACAGAGTGGAGTCAAAGGCTCTTCGTCTCATCAGTTCTCCTCCTCATACTGATAGTCTTCTACCTCTCAAATTTCGCCGCCATGTTGCCTCTCTTTCTATCTTCTATCGATATTTTCATGCTGACTGCTCTTCTGAACTTGCTAACTGCATGCCTCCCCCCCTCCCGCGGCCCCGCTGCACACGACTTTCTACTCATGCTCATCCCTATACTGTCCAAACCCCTTATGCAAGAGTCAACCAGCTTCTTCACTCTTTCATCCCTCACGCTAGTAAACTCTGGAACAATCTTCCTTCATCTGTATTTCCTCCTGCCTACGACTTGAACTCTTTCAAGAGGATGGTAGCAGGACAACTCTCCTCTCGAAGTTGACCTCT
>NC_066528.1:10841760-10849260 GCF_024679095.1 Eriocheir sinensis
GAGAGAGAGAGAGAGAGAGAGAGAGAGAGAGAGAGAGAGAGAGAGAGAGAGAGAGAGAGAGAGAGAGAGAGAGAGAGAGAGAGAGAGAGAGAGAGAGAGAGAGAGAGAGAGAGAGAGAGAGAGAGAGAGAGAGAGAGAGAGAGAGAGAAAGGATGGGGGGGTTGGGCGTTACTACTTTAGACAGTGAGTGAGCTATGGGAAACAATTCTCTCTCTCTCTCTCTCTCTCTCTCTCTCTCTCTCTCTCTCTCTCTCTCTCTCTCTCTCTCTCTCTCTCTCTCTCTCTCTCTCCCGGCGAAGGAGAAGATAGAGACAAAGAAAAGCGAGGGATGGAGAAGGAAGGGAGGAAGGAGAGGAGGAAAGAAAGGAAGGATAAGAGGAAGGAAGAAAAGGAAGGAGAGAAGGTTGGAGGAAAAACATAAAGGGAGATGGAGAGAAGGAGAAAGAATAACTCGAAAAAATAACTCTGTATCTATCTGTCTGTCTGTCTATCTCTGTCTGTCTATCTGTCTGTCTGTCTATCTCTCTGTCTGTCTATCTGTCTGTCTATCTGTTTATATATATTCTACATATCAGTGTTTCCACGTCACGGCCGCTCCACAAGACAAAACAACTTGGCTTTGTCGGCACCGTTTCCTGCCCCGGTGATGCTTCTGAGGGTTAAAAATAAATCCCCCCCCCCCCCCCCCCGCACCCCCTCTCTCTCTCTCTACCTAGGTTCAACTCCTCCTCCTCCTCCTCCTCCACCTCCTCCTCCTCCTGCTCCTCCTCTACTACTGCTACTGCTACAACAGCTACTACTACTTTTTTTTTTTTTTTTTTTTACAGCTAAGGAGACAGCTCAAGGGCGTAAAGAAAAAAATTAAAAAAAGGCCCGCTACTCACTGCTCCCGAACAGATGTTATAGGAGTGTCCAAAATAAAAATACTACTGCTACTACTACTACTACTACTACTACTACTACTACTAAGTAGAGTGTATAGCGAACTCATTTATAGCAAAGTTTTAACACAAGTAGGATAAACATATAACACACAAGCTAGAGTATATAGCAAATTTTATTATAGTGAAACTTTAACATGGCGACATCTGTAGGATATGTGTAACAGGCTTACTGGAGTGTGTGGCGAACAATACTGTGGCGAAGTTTTAACATAGTGACATCTGTAGGATATGTGTAACAGGCTTACTGGGGTGTGTGGCGAACAATACTGTGGCGAAGTTTTAACATGGTGACATACGTAGGATATGTGTAACAGGCTTACTGGAGTGTGTGGCGAACAATACTGTGGCGAAGTTTTAACATGGTGACATACGTAGGATATGTGTAACAGGCTTACTGGAGTGTGTGGCGAACAATACTGTATGAAGTTTTAACATTGAGACATCTGTAGGATATGTGTAACAGGCTTACTGGGGTGTGTGGCGAACAATACTGTGGCGAAGTTTTAACATAGTGACATACGTAGGATATGTGTAACAGGCTTACTGGAGTGTGTGGCGAACAATACTGTGGCGAAGTTTTAACATAGTGACATCTGTAGGATATGTGTAACAGGCTAACTGGAGTGTGTGGCGAACAATACTGTGGCGAAGTTTTAACATAGTGACATCTGTAGGATATGTGTAACAGGCTTACTGGGGTGTGTGGCGAACAATACTGTGGCGAAGTTTTAACATAGTGACATCTGTAGGATATGTGTAACAGGCTAACTGGAGTGTGTGGCGAAAAATAATGTGGAAGTTTTAACATAGTGACATCTGTAGGATATGTGTAACAGGCTAACTGGAGTGTGTGGCGAACAATACTGTATGAAGTTTTAACATAGTGACATTTGTAGGATATATGTAACAGGCTAACTGGAGTGTGTGGCGAACAATACTGTGGCGAAGTTTTAACATGGTGACATACGTAGGATATATGTAACAGGCTAACTGGAGTGTGTGGCGAACAATACTGTGGCGAAGTTTTAACATGGTGACATACGTAGGATATATGTAACAGGCTAACTGGAGTGTGTGGCGAACAATACTGTGGCGAAGTTTTAACATGGTGACATACGTAGGATTAATATAAGCCAAAAGAAAATCATCGCAATGAAACTAAAAAAAAAAAAAAAATAAATAAAACTGACTGAAGTAAGAAAAAAAGAAAAAAACATGATATACTAAAAAAAAACAATCTAATAATAAGACGAGCCCTTGGCAGGAACAATCATGGAGGGAAAACACGCAACAAGCTCAAAGTGAACACTGGCACCAGAAATATGACGCAAAAAAGTGAACACTGGCACCAGAAATATGACGCAAAAAAGTGAACACTGGCACCATAAATATGACGCAAAAAAGTGAACACTGGCACCAGAAATATGACGCAAAAAAGTGAACACTGGCACCAGAAATATGACGCAAAAAAGTGAACACTGGCACCAGAAATATGACGCAAAAAAATGAACACTGGCACCAGAAATATGACGCAAAAAAGTGAACACTGGCACCAGAAATATGACGCAAAAAAGTGAACACTGGCACCAGAAATATGAAGCAAAAAAGTGAACACTGGCACCAGAAATATGAAGCAAAAGTGAACACTGGCACCAGAAATATGACACAAAAAGTGAACACTGGCACCAGAAATATGAAGCAAAAGTGAACACTGGCACCAGAAATATGAAGCAAAAAAAGTGAACACTGGCACCAGAAATATGACACAAAAAGTGAACACTGGCACCAGAAATATGACACAAAAAGTGAACACTGGCACCAGAAATACGACACACCTAAGTGAACACTGGCACCAGAAATATGACGCAAAAAAGTGAACACTGGCACCAGAAATATGACGCAAAAAGTGAACACTGGCACCAGAAATATGAAAAAAAAGTGAACACTGGCACCAGAAATATGAAGCAAAAAGTGAACACTGGCACCAGAAATATGAAGCAAAAAGTGAACACTGGCACCAGAAATATGAAGTAAAAGTGAACACTGGCACCAGAAATATGACACAAAAAAGTGAACACTGGCACCAGAAATATGACACAAAAAAGTGAACACTGGCACCAGAAATATGACACAAAAAAGTGAACACTGGCAACAGAAATATGACGAAAAAAAGTGAACACAGGAACCAGAAATATGACGCAAAAAGTGAGCACTGGCACCAGAAATATGACGCAAAAAGTGAACACTGGCACCAGAAATATGACCCAAAAAAGTGAACACTGGCACCAGAAATATGAAGCAAAAAAGTGAACACTGGCACCAGAAATATGAAGCAAAAAAGTGAACACTGGCACCAGAAATAAGTCGCAAAAAGTGAAAAAAAGTATAAAAAAGAAAAGAAATGATTGAATCAACAAAACTCGCTTAGAAATATATTGCATACTCACTCCTCCTCCTCCTCCTCCTCCTCCTCCTCCTCCTGATCCTCCCTCCTCCTCCTGATCCTCCTCCTCTTCATCATCCTGATCCTCCTCCTCCTCCTCCTCCTCCTCCTCCTCCTCCTCCTCCTCCTCCTGATCCTCCTCCTCCTCCTCCTGATCCTCCTGATCCTCCTCCTCCTCCTCATCCTCCTTGTCTGGAGGGCACGGTGCTTCCCCCCTGCTTGTCTGGAGGGCACGGTGCTGCCCCCTGCTTGTCTGGAGGCACGGTGCTGCCCCTGCTTGTCTGGAGGGCACGGTGCTGCCCCCTGCTTGTCTGGAGGGCACGGTGCTGCCCCTGCTTGTCTGGAGGGCACGGTGCTGCCCCCTGCTTGTCTGGAGGGCACGGTGCTGCCCCTGCTTGTCTGGAGGGAACGGTGCTGCCCCTGCTTGTCTGGAGGCACGGTGCTGCCCCTGCTTGTCTGGAGGGGCACGGTGCTGCCCCTGCTTGTCTGGAGGGCACGGTGCTGCCCCCCTGCTTGTCTGGAGGGCACGGTGCTGCCCCCTGCTTGTCTGGAGGGCACGGTGCTGCCCCCCTGCTTGTCTGGAGGGCACGGTGCTGCCCCCCTGCTTGTCTGGAGGGCCCGGTGCTGCCCCCCTGCTTGACTGGCGGGAACGGTGCTGCCCCCCTGCGTGTCTGGAGGGCCCGGTGCTGCCCCTGCTTGTCTGGAGGGAACAGTGCTGCCCCTGCTTGTCTGGAGGGCACGGTCCTGCCCCTGCTTGTCTGGAGGGCACGGTGCTGCCCCCTGCTTGTCTGGAGGGCTTGGTGCTGCCCCCTGCTTGTCTGGAGGGCACGGTGCTGCCCCCTGCTTGTCTGGAGGGCACGGTGCTGCCCCTGCTTGTCTGGAGGGTGCTGTGCTGCCCCTGCTTGTCTGGAGAGTAGTGCTGCCCCTGCTTGTCTGGAGGGCACGGTGCTGCCCCTGCTAGTCTGGAAGGTACGGTGCTGTTCCTGCTTGTCTGGAGGGCACGGTGCTGCCCCTGCTTGTCTGGAGGGCAGTGCTGCCCCTGCTTGTCTGGAGGGCACGGTGCTGCCCACTTCTTGTCTGGAGGGCACAATGCTGCCCCCTGCTTGTCTGGAGGGCACGGTGCTGCCCTCTGCTTGTCTGGAGGGCACGGTGCTGCCCCCTGCTTGTCTGGAGGGTACGGTGCTGCCCCCTGCTTGTCTGGAGGGTACTTTGCTGCCCCCTGCTTGTCTGGAGGGTACGGTGCTGCCCCCTGCTAGTCTGGAAGGTACGGTGCTGCCCCCTGCTTGTCTGGAGGGCACGGTGCTACCCCCTGCTTGTCTGGAGGGTACGGTGCTGCCCCCTGCTTCTCTGGAGGAAACGGTGCTGCCCCCTGCTTGTCCGGAGGGCACGGTGCTGCCCCCTGCTTGTCTGGAGGGTACGGTGCTGCCCCTGCTTGTCTGGAGGGCACGGTGCTACCCCCTGCTTGTCTGGAGGGCACGGTGCTGCCCCCTGCCTGTCTGGATTGCACGGTGCTGTCCCCTGCTTGTCTGGAGGGGACGATGCTGCCTCCTGCTTGTCTGGAGGGGACGGTGCTGCCCCCTGCTTGTCTGGTGGGCACGGTTCTGCCCCCTGCTTGTCTGGAGGGCACGGTGCTGCCCCCTGCTTATCTGGAGGGCGCGGTGCTACCCTCTACTTGTCTGAAGGACACGGTGCTGCCCCCTGCCTGTCTGGAGGGCACGGTGCTGCTCCCTGCTTGTCTGGTGGGCACGGTGCTGCCCCCTGCTTTTCTGGAGGGCACGGTGTTGCCCCCTGCTTGTCTGGCGGGCACGGTGCTGCCCCTGCTTGTCTGGAGGGCACGGTGCTGCCCCCTGCTTGTATGGAGGGCACGGTGCTGCCCCTGCTTGTCTGGAGGGCACGGTGCTGCCTGCTTGTCTGGAGGCACGGTGCTGCCCCCTGCTTGTCTGGAGGGTACGGTGCTGCCCCCTGCTAGTCTGGAGGGTACTTTGCTGCCCCTGCTTGTCTGGAGGGTACAGTGCTGCCCCTGCTAGTCTGGAAGGTACGGTGCTGTCCCCTGCTTGTCTGGAGGGCACGGTGCTGCCCCCTAATTGTCTGGAGGGCACGGAGCTGCCCCCTGCTTGTCTGGAGGGTACGGTGCTGCCCCCTACTTGTCTGGAGGGCACGGTGCTGCCCTTGCTTGTCTGGAGGTGCAGTGCTGCCCCTGCTTGTCTGGAGGGCACGGTGCTGCCCCTGCTTGTCTGGAGGGCACGGTGCTGCCCCTGCTTGTCTGGAGGGCACGGTGCTGCCCCTGCTTTTCTGGAGGCACGGTGCTGCACCCTGCTTTCTGGAGGCACGGTGCTGCCCCTGCCTGTCTGGATTGCACGGTGCTGCCCCCTGCTTGTCTGGAGGGCACGGTGCTGCCCCCTGCTTTTCTGGAGGGCACGGTGCTGCCCCCTGCCTGTCTGGAGTGCACGGTGCTGCCCCCTGCTTGTCTGGAGGGCACGGTGCTGCCACCTGCTTGTCTGGAGGGCACGATGCTGCCTCCTGCTTGTCTGGAGGGCACGGTGCTGCCGCCTGCGTGTCTGGTGGGCACGGTTCTGCCCCCTGCTTGTCTGGAGGGAACGGTGCTGCCCCCTGCTTCTCTGGAGGGCGCGGTGCTACCCTCTACTTGTCTGAAGGACACGGTGCTGCCCCCTGTTTGTCTGGAGGGCACGGTGCTGCCCCCTGCTTGTCTGGAGGGCACGGTGCTACCCTCTACTTGTCTGAAGGACACGGTGCTGCCCCCGGTTTGTCTGGAGGGCACGGTGCTGCCACCTGCTTGTCTGGAGGGCACGGTGCTGCCCCCTGCTTGTCTGGAGGGTACGATGCTGCCCCCTGCCTGTCTGGAGGGCACGGTGCTGGACCCTGCACGGTGCTGCCCCCTGCTTGTCTGAAGGGCACGGTGGTGTCCCCTGCACGGTGCTGCCCCCTGCTTGTCTGGAGGGCATGGTGCTGCCCCCTGCTTGTCTGGAGGGCACGGAGCTGCTCCCTGCTTGTCTGGTGGGCACGGTGCTGCCCCCTGCTTTTCTGGAGGGCACGGTGCTGCCCCCTGCTTGTCTGGAGGGCACGGTGCTGCCCCCTACTAGTCTGGAGGGAACGATGCTGCCGTTTGCACGTTGCCCTCATCCTGCAGTGCTCACCCCTGCGGGCGTGCTGGCCTGGTGTGGCAGCAGCCGGGGCCCCGTGCGTCGGGAGCGGGGTCATGCAGCCTCGCCTCACCACTTTGTGACCCCTAAAGGCGTGCCCGGAGGGGCGCGCCTCAGGATCAGGTAGTTTCCGTCATCGTAGTCTGAATCTTCGTCTACGTGGCATTGTGAATGATCGGCGACATTTTCGTAGATTGGAGGCTCGGCGACATTTTCGTAGATTGGAGGCTCGGCGACATTTTCGTAGATTGGAGGCTCGGGGATCTCATCGTAGATGTGCTCCTCGTCGTCGCCGAAGTACAGGTAGTCGGGCTCCTGCTGCCGCGGCGCCACGCGCGGGAGCACGGTGTGGCCCGTGGGTGGCGCCATGTCCACGTAGTTGTCGTCGACCTGTGCCTCGCCGCTGATGCGCCAGGAGGCGGCCAGTCCGCACCGCGTGGCACTACGGGAAGAGTATGACCATTACGACGACGACGACGACGACCGTCACGATGGGAGAGAGAGAGAGAGAGAGAGAGAGAGATTTACATAGATTTCATATAAATCAGACCACAGACCCCATGGTCCAGCTTTCTACTAGGTGGTCTGTCCTTAAACTAAGTGATTTTACATTTAATCAGATGGCTCCACAACGTTGCTTTTCTACTTTAGTTAATATAAAGTTGAAGGAAGTGACGGTCGAGCTTGTTTTTAAAGGAGTCAATCGTGTTACACTGGACCACTGATGGTGGGAGCTTATTCCATTCTCGCACTACAACGTTGGTGAAGAAAAATTTGGTGCTGTCTGAATTTACTTGTCTACATATGAGTTTTGTGCCATTGTTCCTAGTTCGCAAAGTGTCATCGATCATAAACAATTTTGTTCTGTCTACATTCGTGAAATCATTAAGTATTTAAAAAGAAATCGATCAGTTTTCCTCGGAGGCGACGTTTCTCAAGAGAGAACATGTTA
>NC_066528.1:10854260-10886760 GCF_024679095.1 Eriocheir sinensis
GCATGAATCACATCTCCCCGCCCCCTCAAAGGAAAAGGGATTAATATGTCACCATCCAACACAACAGTGACGAGTACCTTGGCATGAAACACATCTCCCCGGTCCCTCAAAGGTAAAGGGATTAATATGTCACCCTCCAACACAACAGTGACGAGTACCTTGGCATGAAACACATCTCCCCGCCCCCTCAAAGGTAAAGGGATTAATATGTCACCCTCCAACACAACAGTGACGAGTACCTTGGCATGAAACACATCTCCCGCCCCCTCAAAGGTAAAGGGATTAATATGTCACCCTCCAACACAACAGTGACGAGTACCTTGGCATGAAACACATCTCCCTGCCCCCTCAAAGGTAAGGGGATTAATATGTCACCATCCAACACAACAGTGACGAGTACCTAGACATGAAACACATCTCCTCGCCCCCTCAAAGATAAAGGGATTAATATGTCACCATCCAACACAACAGTGACGAGTACCTAGGCATGAAACACATCTCCTCGCCCCCTCAAAGATAAAGGGATTAATATGTCACCATCCAACACAACAGTGACGAGTACCTTGGCATGAAACACATCTCCCCGCCCCCTTAAAGGAAAAAGGATTAATATGTCACCCTCCAACACAACAATGACGAGTACCTTGGCATGAAACACATCTCCCGCCCCCTCAAAGATAAAGGGATTAATATGTCACCATCCAACACAACAATAACAAGTACGAAAGCATGAAATACGTTTCCCCTGTCTCCCAACGAGCAAAAAAGATTGACTTACTTCTCACAATCCAAAACAACTGTAACAAGCAGGGAAGCATGAATTACGTCCCCGCCCCCAACGGGAAAAAGATTGACTGATTTATGAAATTAAATACCATAAAAAAAAAGTTGAAATGACGTGCATAACGCGGTGCTGCAGACTGATCACATGTATTAATACACGCACGTCAGGGCTGAACACAATATAATGACGTGCACAATGTGGTGCTGCAGACTGATCACATGTATTAATACACGCACGTCAGGGCTGAACACAATATAATGACGTGCACAATGGGGTGCTGCAGACTGATCACATGTATTAATACACGCACGTCAGGGCTGAACACAAAATAATGACGTGCACAATGGGGTGCTGCAGACTGATCACATGTATTAATACACGCACGTCAGGGCTGAACACAAAATAATGACGTGCACAATGTGGTGCTGCAGACTGATCACATGTATTAATACACGCACGTCAGGGCTGAACACAATATAATGACGTGCACAATGAGGTGCTGCAGACTGATCACATGTATTAATACACGCACGTCAGGGCTGAACACAATATAATGACGTGCACAATGAGGTGCTGCAGACTGATCACATGTATTAATACACGCACGTCAGGGCTGAACACAATATAATGACGTGCACAATGGGGTGCAGCAGACTGATCACATGTATTAATACACGCACGTCAGGGCTGAACACAATATAATGTCGTGCACAATGTGGTGCTGCAGACTGATCACATGTATTAATACACGCACGTCAGGGCTGAACACAATATAATGACGTGCACAATGTGGTGCAGCAGACTGATCACATGTATTAATACACGCACGTCAGGGCTGAACACAAAATAATGACGTGCACAATGTGGTGCTGCAGACTGATCATGTATTAATACACGCACGTCAGGGCTGAACACAAAATAATGACGTGCACAATGTGGTGCTGCAGACTGATCACATGTATTAATACACGCACGTCAGGGCTGAACACAATATAATGACGTGCACAATGTGGTGCTGCAGACTGATCACATGTATTAATACACGCACGTCAGGGCTGAACACAAAATAATGACGTGCACAATGTGGTGCTGCAGACTGATCACATGTATTAATACACGCACGTCAGGGCTGAACACAAAATAATGACGTGCACAATGTGGTGCAGCAGACTGATCACATGTATTAATACACGCACGTCAGGGCTGAACACAATATAATGACGTGCACAATGGGGTGCAGCAGACTGATCACATGTATTAATACACGCACGTCAGGGCTGAACACAATATAATGACGTGCACAATGGGGTGCTGCAGACTGATCACATGTATTAATACACGCACGTCAGGGCTGAACACAATATAATGACGTGCACAATGGGGTGCAGCAGACTGATCACATGTATTAATACACGCACGTCAGGGCTGAACACAACAGCATCACACAGTTGCGGAACACTCGCATGGACAAGTCACAGAGCAATACAGAACAGGGATACACATGTACAAGTATTATAAAGTAAGATAAGCATCTGAACAAAACCATTTTGATGATCATTAACAGTATTGTTTAAGACATATGTTTCCTTATTTGCTAACTTATTTACTAGATCATCGAGATCAGAAAATCAGCAACATGTTCTCAGTAGATCGCTGTAGTTGTATCTTCACTGTTCACTAAAGGTCCCTTCGGCGCCTACAGCAGGACCTGGAGTTGCTGTTCCCTGGCGGCCCCTGTTTTGGACCCTTCTTTTGTTGTATTAAAACAACTCTTTTATCACTCGTTAATTACTCCATAAATGATCTCACCGTCTCGTATCCCTGGTAGAGTGATCCGGCTTATGTTGTTATTGGAGACTGGTGTTCGGGGATAAACAAGGGAAAAAGAAAATGTACATTTATTTAAAATTAAATGAAAGTAATTGCCTTACGCAATATTCTATGCTCAGACGATCATAACACTGGCATATTCAGCAATGAATGCAACATATGACAAACGACATGTCTTAAACATAATACTACAATATGTGCTCAGTTGTTGCCAATAATAATAACACTCGTCGTTCCACAAGCAGTGGTTTGTATCTCTCTGCTTACATCACAATCATTATGTACTCTCTTCACAAAATCCTAATAACACATTCCTATAGTATAATCTACTACAAGTCACGGAAGCACCAAATTATACCACACCCAGTGGTTTTACCTTTGCTTTACATAGCAAACAAATAATCACAATCCTGTCCCACTCACAATCCTACTTCACATCTCCTACATTATAATCTCCAGGACAATACAGTCGGTTTCCCTTAGATTCTCGAATTTCTACTCACGATTAAGATCACAACAGCCATTCTCGGCTGAGTGAGTAGCAGGTCTGCTTGAGGCGAGAACCAAGCTCGGTCTGCTCATACCAGTGATTTCTAGGCCACATTTTTCTTTGCTTGAGGCGGACTTACATCCTTGACACGCCCTTAATTTTCCACATAACCAGTGGCCAATACTTCCTGTCACACCCGTTTACTCGCTCATTATGTTGTATTGTTTTACTTCTCCTGCTATTCGTTAAGACACTCCCACAGCGATTTTTCTGTTAAATTATTGGCTCATAACATGTCGCCACGACTGACGTCACGGGTCAGTCTTTTTCAATGGTTGTTCACACTTTCTGACCACGCCCACTGGGTATCTGTTTTCTGTATCTGAGTCTGGGTATCTGTTTTCCTTTACCCTCGGTGTTTCCCTTCTTTTGTACTTGAGATGTTTACACTGTTATATATGTCACCCTTCTTGTTAGCGTTTGTCCTGTCAGATGTTTACACAGTTGTATATCTCTCATTCCTCTCTGGGTATCTGTTTTCCTTTATCCTCGTTGTTTCCCTCCTTGTTAGTGTTTGTCCTATGAGATGTTTACAGTTGTATATCTGTCACCCTATTTGTTAGTGTTTGTCCTGTCAGATGTTTACCCTGTACTGTTATGGCTATTCCTCTTGTTTGTTCGTTTTCTGGTTCCCGACACCTGTCAGTGAGCCGGGCAGGGGTTCGTACAGACTGTTCTCCACGACTTCTGTCTCTTGCTGTTCCCTGGCGGCGGGGGTCACGGGGCCGGGGAAGGGTTCGTACAGACTGTTCTCCACGACTTCTGTCTCTTGTTGTTCCCTGGCGGCGGGGGTCACGGGGCCGGGGAAGGGCTCGTACAGACTGTTCTCCACGACTACCGTCCCTTGCTGTTCCCTGGCGGCGGGGGTCACGGGGCCGGGGAAGGGTTCGTACAGACTGTTCTCCATGATGTGCACTGAACCTATCTCCGGTGAGGCTGGAGAAGAGAATGTGCGATACTGGATCTCTGAAGAGGTGTAGATTATCATTATTATTATTATCATTATCATTATCATTATCATTACTATTATTATTATTATTATTATTATTATTATTATTATTATTATTATTATTATTATTATTATTATTATTATTATTATCATCATTATTATTATTATTATTATTATTATTATTATTATTGTTAGTAGTTGTAGTAGTAGTAGAGTAGTAGTAGTAGAGTAGTAGAAGTAGAGTAGTAGTAGTAGCATTACTAGCAGCAGCAGCAGTAGTAGTAGTAGTAGTAGTAGTAGTAGTAGTAGCAGCGGCAGCATTAGTAGTAGTAGCAGTAGTAGCAGTAGTTGGTAGTCAGTAGGTGTATTGATGTAGTAACAGAGCAACAGTAAGAAGAGGGATAAATGACCCGTGAAGTGCAATTCCTGAATGACAAACATGTATGATCAACACATTAGTTTTGTACACGTGCTTCTACCAGGTGATTAGGACACACACACGGCCTTTGTTTGTTGATGTTAGCGTGGCCTGCGTTAAGATGGCGTCGGCAGTTACTTGGGACGGGAAGACAGGAAACGATTACGTATTCTCTCTCTCTCTCTCTCTCTCTCTCTCTCTCTCTCTCTCTCTCTCTCTCTCTCTCTCTCGCGCGCGCGCACGCGCGCGCGCGTAGCCTAAGAAACAAGTTTGATGAATTGCGATGTCTTGCTCTGACAGAAAACGTTGACGTAATTGCTATAACCGAAACATTTATCGACACCACAAATATTGATTTAAGTTCCGAATACAACATAGATGGCTACAGACTTTTCAACAAGGATCGTGTAAACCGCAGAGGTGGTGGTGTCGCCCTTTATGACAAAAGCTATTTGCAACCCACTAACAAAACACCAAGAAACAGTAACGTTGAACATTTGTGCGTGCGAGTAAACACTGCAAAAGTCAATTTAAATATATCTGTCACTTACAGGCCTCCGGGGCAATCACTCGATGCCGATCTTGAAATGTACAGCGTCTTAAGGCAGTCACTTAATAACAGCGACTCACTGATATTAGGAGACTTTAACCTCCCCCATATCGACTGGGCGACACTGTCGGGTACAGAAGGTGAGTCCCATAGAATGATCGAATTTTTAGAAGAAAATTATCTAAGCTAAATGGTTTCTGAACCAACTCGTCAAAATAACATACTTGATCTTGTTATAACGACCCAAGATAACCTAGTCAGTAATGTCACGGTAGGAGAACACCTCGGTTCCTGCGATCATAAACTAGTGCGCGTTGACATTAGAGCTCAAACATCGGTGACTGAAAATATAGTAAAGGTGCCCAATTTCAAAAGAGCCAACTTCGTAGAAATCCGACGAAAACTAATAGATATGCAACTATCAGATGACGGCAATGTAGAGGACGCCTGGCTAAGCTCTAAAAATCACTTACTCACTCAGCAGGACACATTTGTCCCCTTGTGCGAGAAGCGAATTAACACTAATAAAAGCCCACCTTGGTTTGATAGCGAAATTAAACACTCAGTCAAGGAGAGAAAATTGTTTTACAGGTTAAAGAAAGAACAAAGCACGCCCGAAAACATTAGACTCGACAAAGATGCCAGGCGACGAGTAAACAGATTAGTGCGTCAGGCAAAGCGTAGATATGAAGAAAATATTGCAGCCAACTGTAAAAATAATTCGAAATCCTTCTTCAGTTACATAAACAACAGAAAGGCGATCAGAAGTGGAATTCGACCCTTAACAAACAGCGACGGTTCACTAGTGACTGACAGCCAACACGTTGCAAACCTATTAAACAATTTCTTTTCCTCGGTGTTTAATACTAACAGTCCTCCCACCACTCCCACCAACACCAGTACTAATGTAAATCCCGAGCATGCATTGCCTAACTTTGAAATAAAACCCGATGAAGTCCTTAAAGCCCTCAAATCACTTAAAACAAATAAAAGTCCTGGACCTGACAAAGTATATCCAACTCTGCTGAAAGAAACAAAGAGCGAAATACTCTCCTCCCTCACAACCGTATTCAATATGTCCTTGCGACAAGGCATCGTCCCTTCGCATTGGAAAAAGGCTAACGTGACACCGATTTTTAAGAAAGGAGACAAAAAAGTACCAGGTAATTACAGGCCCATTAGTCGAACTTCGGTTGCAGGTAAGCTACTTGAGGGCATAATTAGAGACAAAATTGTGAGTTACCTTGAAAGCCACTCATTAATTGGGGACTCACAACATGGCTTCCGAAACAAAATATCCTGCCTATCAAACTTATTAACCTTTTATAACGACCTTTTCACTGTTTATGACGTAACCAAATCAGTGGACGTAGTCTATCTTGATTTCCAGAAAGCGTTTGATAAAGTCCCGCATCATAAATTACTTTACAAATTAAAGCAAATAGGTATTGACGGTCAATTAAACCAATAGATCGCGAATTGGTTGAGCAACAGACAGCAAAGAGTAGTTATTGACGGATTTAACTCAGAGTGGGCGCCGGTCACTAGTGGCGTCCCTCAGGGCTCGGTTCTTGGCCTAGTGTTCTTCATTATTTACATCAAGGACGTGGATGTTGGACTCAATAACCGCATTAGTAGATTTGCAGACGACACAAAGATTGGTAACTCGGTTCTCACTGACGAAGACAGGCAAAGCCTCCAAGAGGATTTGCACAAAATTTCAGCTTGGTCGGATAGATGGGAGATGCCCTTTAACGTAGACAAGTGCCAGGTCCTTCAAGTTGGAACGAGGAATAAGAAGTTCGATTACGAAATGCTCGGCGTTAAACTTAAAAGCGTTCAATGCGTCAAGGACTTGGGGGTCAAAATCGCGTCAAACCTCAAATTCTCACAGCAATGCATCGATGCAGCAAATAAAGCGAACAGAATGTTGGGCTTCATTAAAATAAACTTTTTATTCAAGAATAAAGATGTAATACTCCCGCTCTACAATAGTTTAGTCAGACCCCACTTGGAATATGCGGTACAGTTTTGGTCTCCCCACCATGCAAAGGATATTGCTAAATTAGAAGGTGTTCAGCGTCGGGCAACGAAAATGATCCCTTCCTTGCGCAACAAATCCTACGAAGAAAGGCTTTCTACCCTTAACATGTTCTCTCTTGAGAAACGTTGCCTCCAAGGAAAACTGATCGAATGTTTTAAAATACTTAATGGTTTTTCATGAATGTTGACAGATCAACATTGTTTATGATCGATGACACTTTGTGCACGAGGAACAATGGCGTAAAACTCAGATGTAGACAAGTAAATTCAGACTGCACCAAAATTTTCTTCACCAACGTTGTAGTGCGAGAATGGAACAAGCTTCCACCATCAGTGGTCCAGTGTAACACGACTGACTACTTCAAAAATAAGCTCGACCGTCACTTCCTTGAACTTAATATTAACTAGAGTAGAAATGCAACGTTTTGGAGCCTTCTGATTAATGTAAAATCACTTAGGTTTAAGGACAGACCACCTAGTCTGGACCATGGGGTCTGTGTGGTCTGATTTTCTATGTAATTCTCTCTCTCTCTCTCTCTCTCTCTCTCTCTCTCTCTCTCTCTCTCTCTCTCTCTCTCTCTCTCTCTCTCTCTCTCTCTCTCTCTCTCTCTCTCTCTCTCTCTCTCTCTCTCTCTCTCTCTCTCTCTCTCTCTCTCTCTCTCTCTCTCTCTCTCTCTCTCTCTCTCTCTCTCTCTCTCTCTCTCTCTCTCTCTCTCTCTCTCTCTCTCTCTCTCTCTCTCTCTCTCTCTCTCTCTCTCTCTCTCTCTCTCTCTCAGTACTCACCCACCCCAGCTCCCGGACCACGCCGTCGCCTCCGGTAGGTCACACACACCACAATGGCCAGGATCACCGCCACCACCACCGCTATCGGCACCGCTATCACCACTGTCGAAGAGGAGAGAGACAGAGTGACCTTTCCTTGTGGCGGCGAAGATGTGGACGTGGTGTGGCTGTGGTTGTCAGGGTGGAGGAAGAGGTTGTAAGAGGAACACCTGGAGGGGCTGTGGTGGCATTGGTTGTGGAGGGTGTTGTGGTGGTAGTGCCTTGAGGTGTTGTTGTTGTGGTGGTGGTGGTGATGGTTGTGGTGTTGTGGTGTTGGTACCTTTAGGGGTTGTTGTTGTGGTGGTGGTGATGATGGTAGTGGTGTTTTTTTTTTTTTTTTTTTACAACAAAGGAGGCAGTTCAAGGGCACACAAAAAATAAACAATAATAAAAAAAAGCCCGCTACTCGCTGCTCCTAAAAAAGAAACAAAAGAGGTGGCCGAAAGGAAGATCAAATACGGGAGGAGAGGTGTCCTGATACCCTCCTCTTGAAAGAGTTCAAGTCGTAGGCAGGAGGAAATAGAGATGAAGGAAGATTGTTCCAGAGTTTACCAGCGTGAGGGATGAAAGAGTGAAGATGCTGGTTAACTCTTGCATAAGGGGTTTGGACAGTATAGGGATGAGCATGAGTAGAAAGTCGAGTGCAGCGGGGCCGCGGGAGGGGGGGAGGCATGCAGTTAGCAAGTTCAGAAGAGCAGTCAGCGTGGAAATATCGATAGAAGATAGAAAGAGAGGCAACATTGCGGCGGAATTTAAGAGGTAGAAGACTATCAGTATGAGGAGGAGAGCTGATGAGACGAAGAGCCTTAGCCTCCACTCTGTCCAGAAGAGCTGTGTGAGTGGAGCCCCCCCACACATGAGATGCATACTCCATACGAGGGCGGACAAGGCCCCTGTATATGGACAGCAACTGTGCAGGGGAGAAGAACTGGCGGAGACGGTACAGAACGCCCAGCCTCGAGGAAGCTGATTTAGTAAGAGATGAGATATGAAGTTTCCAGTTGAGATTTTGAGTTAAGGATAGACCGAGGATGTTTAGTGTTGAGGAAGGTGATAGCTGGGTGTTGTCAAAGAATAGGGGATAGTTGTTTGGAAGATTGTGTCGAGTGGATAGGTGGAGAAACTGTGTTTTTGAGGCGTTGATGGACACCAGGTTCTTCTTGCCCCAATCGGAAATAATAGTAAGGTCTGAGGCTAAGCGTTCTGCAGCCTCCAGCCTTGAGTCGTTAAGTTCCCGAAGGGTGGGTCTTCTATTAAAAGAAGTTGAGTAATGCAGAGTGGAATCATCGGCGTAGGAATGGATAGGACAGTTCGTTTTGGAAAGAAGATCATCAATGAACAACAGAAAAAGAGTGGGAGATAGGACAGAACCCTGTGGGACACCACTGTTAATAGATTTAGGGGAAGAACAGTGACCGTCTACCACGGCAGAAATAGAACGGTCAGAAAGGAAACTGGGGATAAAGGTACAGAGAGAAGGATAGAAACCGTAGGAGGGTAGTTTTGAAAGCAAAGATTTGTGCAAGACCCTATCAAAAGCTTTTGCTATGTCCAGCGCAATAGCAAAAGTTTCACCGAAACGGCTAAGAGAGGATGACCAAGAGTCAGTTAAGAAGGCTAGGAGATCACCAGTAGAACGCCCCTTGCGGAACCCATACTGGCGATCAGATAGAAGGTCAGAAGTGGAAAGGTGCTTTTGAATCTTCCGGTTAAGGATTGATTCAAAAGCTTTAGATAGACAAGAAAGTAAAGCTATAGGACGGTAGTTTGAGGATTGAGCGGTCACCCTTCTTAGGCACAGGCTGTATGAAGGCATACTTCCAGCAAGAAGGAAAGGTAGATGTTGACAGGCAGAGGCGAAAGAGTTTGACCAGGCAGGGTGACAGCACGGAGGCACAGTTTTTAAGGACAATAGGAGGCACTCCATCAGGTCCATAAGCCTTCTGAGGATTGAGGCCAGAGAGGGCATAGAAAACATCATTTTGAAGAATCTTTATAACAGGCATGAAGGAGTCAGAGGGGGGGATGAGTAGGAGGAATATGCCCAGAATCGTCCAGAGTGGAGTTCTTATAGAAAGTTTGAGAGAAGAGTTCAGCCTTAGAGATAGATGAGATGGCAGTGTTGCCGTCAGGGCTGAGGAGTGGAGGGAAAGATGAAGAAGTGAAGTTGGAGGAGATGTTTTTGGCTAGATGCCAGAAGTCACGGGAAGAGTTAGAGAAAGGAAGGTTTTGACATTTTTTATTAATGAAAGAATTTTTGGTTAGTCGGAGAATAGATTTGGCACGATTTCGGGCAGAAATGTGAAGTTCATAATCAGCAATAGTTTGAAGGCTCTGGTACCCTTTGTGAGCTACCTCTCTATCATTGACAGCACGAGAACAAGCGTGATTAAACCAAGGCTTTTTAGCGTGAGGAGTAGAGAAAGAACGAGGAATGTATGCCTTCATTCCAGAGACAATCACCTCTGTGATGCGCTGAGCACACACAGAGTTGGTACGTTGAGGTGTTGTTGTGGTGTTGGTGATGGTGCTGGTGATGGTGGTGATGATGGTGGTGATGATTGAAGTACCTAAATTTCCTGTTGTTGTTGTTGTTATGGTGGGGGTGGTGGTACCTGGAGGTGCTGTTGTTGTTGTGATGGTTGTGGTGGTGGTGGTGGTGGTGGTAGCTGGAGGTGGTGGTGTTGTTGTGGTAGTGGTGGTGGTGGTGGTAGCTGAAGGTGGTGGTGTTGATGTGGTGGTGGTGGTGATAGGGTCGGGCGGATCCGTGCAGGTGTTTGGGTTCTGCAGGTTCGTGAATTCTTCCGGACCGTGACATCTGCCGCCCGTTTCTTCGGCTGTGCTTGTCCAGCTGGAAGAGCCGTGAGCCACAATACTAAGGCCAGTAATGTGTTTGATCCGAGCTGTTTGCCTCATGCATCTTCCTCTGTATCCTTCAATGTTTAGGGTGAAATGCAGAATTAGGTTCAATATACTCCCTTGACCCGTGTTTTCCACATCCACCTTCAGTTTGATCCACTTGTTGTCGCTGTAACACTTGTCAAGGCCAAACCAAGCTACTTGACGATATTGTACATAAGATCGTAATGTTTGTGTCACTTCAAGACTAACTCCCTTGAAGTCATCTCCCGGCTTCACGTACACTGTTGTCGACTCACTATATCTTCCTGTTTCTCGTCTCTCCTCACAAATTGTCTCCTTCCCTCCTTCACTGACGACCACCACTCCATGAAGATCCTCACAGTCCCTGGTGCCGTGGGTGCCTCCAAGACGCAGCAGGAGCACCGCCGCCACAGCCACACGCCCCGTCATTACCCCAAGACACCCCAGGCCTTTGTGTCTCTGGTGCCTCCGTGTGTCTATTGGTGTGACGGTGAGGGAGCCGATATGGACGCCGGATATACTCCATGATTATAAAATGCCAACACACACACACACACACACACACACACACACACACACAGAAAATGCTCCCTATGTATCATCACTTACACGCCTGTTCCACGTGGTCATGTCAGCTGGTATGAAGACTGCTTGTGGCTCATTGTTTACAGGCGTCCCCAAAGTGGTCAGTACAGATCCGCCCAGGGCTCGCCGGACCATTCTGTGCCATGAACGTGAAATAAACGCCCATGAAAACCCGATCGATCTCCTTCACGGCATCTGGAAATGGTTGACGTGAGTGGCGGAAGCGTCTGGCAGCACCGGCCTGGGATTGTCAGACTTCCTTTGCATTTCAGATTTTGTTTGAAGGGGAAGAATAAATTCACTTTCACGTTAAAAAAGTGAAAAATTAATAGATAAATCATAATGGAGAAAAATAATACGAATTATAAATGTAGATATAACTTATTAATGTAGATAACATTTGTGATACAGGATATGATTTTCGTGGCATACTCGAACTTTAAAACTACTCAGTAAAAATGGTCAATACATTCTGGTGTTGGCACTCTGGCACCTCTCGGACGGAAGTTGTCATCACAGGAAAGTTTCTCGACGCACGCAGAGCAGTGCGGGGCAACAGAGACGCTAAACATTGTATTATTATGTTCAGTAAACTTTCAAGCACACACAATCCGTTTTATAATGATGTACGGTACTTCTACTGGGGAAAAAAGACACTGAGGAGACAGTGCGATAATTCCCAACTGAAAACGTGGCGCTGGCTACGGCGTGAGGCACAACGTTACCAGATTGTCGTACTCAGCACATTATATTTCCCGGTATCTGCCCTAAGCCTGCCGCCCCCACACAAATAACGATACTTTTTTTTTACAGCCAAGGAGACAGTTCAAGGGCATAAAGGAAAATATATAAAAAAAAGCCTGCTACTTACTGCTCCTGAATAGAGGTCAAAGGAGTGTCCAAAAAGAGAGGTCAATTTCGGGAGGAGAGATGTCCTGATACCCTCCTCTTGAAAGAGTTCAAGTCGTAGGCAGGAGGAAATGCAGATGAAGGAAGATTGTTCCAGAGTTTACCAGCATGAGGGATGAAAGAGTGAAAATGCTGGTTGACTCTTGCATAAGGGGTTTGGACAGTATAGGGATGAGCATGAGTAGAAAGTCGTATTCAGCGGGGCCGCAGGAGTGGGGGATGCATGTAGTTTGTATGTTCGGAAGAACAGTCAGCATGAAACCATCAATAGATGACAGAAAGAGAGACAACATGGCGGCGGAATTTAAGAGGTAGAAGACTATCAGTATGAGGAGGAGAGCTGATGAGACGAAGAGCCTTTGAATTATGCTTAGTGTTAAAACCTTTGATTATATAGATGTTCTTTTTCTAGTGGAAACGTTAAACCAAGATTCCTAAAACGTTCCTAAAACGCCCATGATTACCGTATTTCTTACTTTTCAAACGCCTGATCAGAGATCCGAAATGATACTTTTTGTTGCCAAATGTTACGTTTTCAAATTTCCCACTGGGAGTTACACTGGCGGTGATGACTGCAGGGTTGCCAGATTATCGTATCCACCATTGTCTTTACCGTTTTTGGACACTTAACTATAGCGAAAAGACACTAATAATTAAACCTTTCACCGGTAACTATAAATAAATGTAGTCATTGGAGTGGAGGAGACAGTTTTTGGGTCGGAAATCGGAAAACATAAGAGGCTGAGTACGACAATCTGGTGACGCAGGTGTCGAGTCAGTGTCGGAGTGTTGGTCAGTGAGGGTGGGCGTGCAGGTGTGAGTCAGTGTCGGAGTGTTGGTCAGTGAGGGTGGGCGTGCGGGTGTGAGTCAGTGTCGGAGTGTTGGTCAGTGAGGGTGGGCGTGCAGGTGTTGAGTCAGTGTCGGAGTGTTGGTCAGTGAAGGTGGGCGTGCAGGTGTGAATCAGTGTCGGAGTGTTGGTCAGTGAGGGCGGGCTTGCGGGTGTTGAGTCAGTGTCGGAGTGTTGGTCAGTGAGGGCGGGCATGCAGGTGTGACCGTGTGAGTCAGTGTCGGAGTGTTGGTCAGTGAGGGCGGCAGTGTTGCCAACTCATATTATTTTTTTCCCGCTAGTCGGATGCAAAATCCCGCTAGATTTTGGCAGAAACCCGCCAGAAGTATTTCAGTGTTACGAATATATATATATATATATATATATATATATATATATATATATATATATATATATATATATATATATATATATATATATATATATATATATATATATATATATATATATATATATATATATATATATATATATATATATATATATATATATATATATATATATATATATATATATATATATATATATATATATATATATATATATATATATATATATATATATATATATATATATATATATATATATATATATATATATATATATATATATATATATATATATATATATATATATATATATATATATTTGATTAGCACTAATAATGTGAAAGTATTTGTAACCAGTGCACCTTGAGCAAAGATGGGTAATTTATCATTTTGTTATTACCCTACATGAAAGTTTTATAATGTCAGTACATGCAATATTTTTTGTACTTACCCTCAAAAAACAAGTGGTGTGCTGAGTCTTCGACTTCTTCATTTTCTTGAGAGGTGCTAGCCACTGCCATGGGATGTGCTGCTGGACCTTCTGTTTCTTTTACCCTGTAGGCTTCCATTGTTCCAATTTTCTTAAAACATCCGGTGGTAGCTCATAATTATAACAGCACTTGTCATTCCTCCTAAGGCCAGCTCTTATCCCCAGAATGGCATTTGCCATTTTAGTTTCCATTCTATTTCTCAGCTTAGTCGTGACGATGTTCATTTGGCTGAAGACTCTCTCTACATCGGCATTTGCATGTGGGAGAACAAGGACTGATAATGCAAATTCTGCGAGCTCCTTTAGAGGATTACAGTCAGAAGCATCTCTGTACCTGCTAACTTCACTCCAAAAATTAACTGTATTCTTTCTTTCATTCCACTTGATTAGGGTGATATTCTGCCACTGGCCTTCAATAACACTAATCTGCTGTGCGGGTGTCTGCAATAATTCAAGCAATGGAGTCAATGGCTCTTTAACTGCATGTAATGCATTGCTTACTGATAGGAGAGAGATCTTTTCAAGAGTGTTGATGTTACTGGGAAGCCTCTGTCTGATTTGATGCACTAATATAGTCAGGAACTTGGTACATCTTCCTCTTAGAGCCATTTCATCCTGCTTTGAAAAGCCTTTCTCTTGTAGAGCTTCTACTTCTTTTTCAAAATCATAGCCCAAGTATGGTTTGGGATCAATAGCATCCTCAAAATTTCCTTCTACAGGATCTATTTCTTTAGTTGGGAGGACAATTTTCCTTATGAGTGACTTGATTAACATTATCAGGTCACTCAGAAGTTTTGTTGAGTCAGCATCATTTGATTCGAAAGACTTATTAACTCTCTGAATGTCTTTTAACACAGGCAACAGAAACTTAATATATGCCAGGTTTATTTCATCCTTGAACATGGAATACAACATTTCAGCTGTGAAGCACTTTTCACTGGTACGTGCTATGCCAAAATGAGTCTTGAGCTCAAGCCACTGATTGTGAATTCTTTCAACAGCAGTTGCAATGGACAGCCACCTAGTTTGGCAAGACTGAACAATCTTCAATGGGTCATGGTCATCATTGATTAAGTTATATAGCTGCTTATAAGCAAGCTGTCTTGTAGATGATCGAGAGAACCAATTATATGTTTCACTAACTATAAACTCCACATTCCTTGGCAATGCTTCAGCTGCGGCTGCAGACACTGATAGCGTGCAAGTGAGAGTCAGTGTCGGAGTGTTGGTCAGTGAGGGTGGGCGTGCGGGTGTGAGTCAGTGTCGGAGTGTTGGTCAGTGAGGGCGGGCGTGCAGGTGTGAGTCAGTGTCGGAGTGTTGGTCAGTGAGGGCGGGCGTGCGGGTGTGAGTCAGTGTCGGAGTGTTGGTCAGTGAGGGCGGGCGTGCAGGTGTGAGTCAGTGTCAGGTGTTGGTCAGTGAGTGATGGCGTGCAGGTGTGAGTCAGTGTCGGAGTGTTGGTCAATGAGGGCGGGCGTGCGGGTGGTGGCGTCACGTTGTGCTGACTGATGCGTGGACTAATCCAAAGTTACGGAGAATGAGGCGGGACACAAAGGCCGGGGATATGGAGGTGACAGCCCGGAGCCCCAAAGTGATAAGGTAGGAGGCATTTAAGTACTGTTTAGAGAGAGAGAGAGAGAGAGAGAGAGAGAGGGTTCAAACACGTGCTTCATCTCTCTCTCTCTCTCTCTCTCTCTCTCATGGCTGCCACATTCCTACCTTGTATCACCTTTTCAGAGCGTCAAAGTGATATGGTAGGAGTCATTTAAGTACTGTTTAGAGAGAGAGAGAGAGAGAGGGGTTCGGGACACTTGCTTCATTTCTCTCTCTCTCTCTCTCTCTCTCTCTCATGGCCGCCACACTCCTTCCTTGTATGATCTCTATTGTTGTTTCCTTTTTATCAGTGATCTATTCCGGTTAGCCTAATGCTTGTTCAAATTCCTCCTCCCCCTCCTCCTCCTCATTTTCACGGTTTTCATCTATAACAATATCTAGTCGAAGAGGCCTTGGGTGGGATGTGAGGGATAGGAGGGAGCCAAGAAGAGGGACATAGGAGTTTAACAGAGGATGGCTAGGCTATTGCTGGTTAGCCTAATGGTAGTTCAAATCCCCCCTTCCTCCCCTCCTCTTCGGCCACCAACACGCTATTTTAACACATTTTCACGTTTTCATCACATTTCTTATCATTTCCTCCACTGCATAGCGATATGAATATTGTACACATGTTTCTTGTATTGCTCCAAATCACACCATGTATTGCCTGGGGGTTGGGATGGCGTGTTCCTCCCTTATTTGGTGTGTACGTTAGAACAATGAACCATCAATCATTTAATCAATACATCATTAAGTAAGCTAAATATGGTAATTACTAAAACCAGAAGTTAGTTATTTAGAAGCAAAAAAGTCATAGGAGATGAGAAAAATTTATTTATTCTTTTATCATTTATCAATTCATGTTGAGTAATATTGAAGAGGGTTGCCACCTTTTTGCGAAATTAATACTAACAATATGGATTATTTTTTTGGTCCCTGACTGAATGCAGTGCAGCAAGAAATGACTTCCGGACAATAGAAGGGAGGCTCGAGGGGGAGAAGCTCCCCCGTCATTGGGTCGTGGGGGGCGAAACCTTCCCGTGAAAGGGGCCGAGAGTGGCGAAGCTACCTCCCCCCCTGTTAGGTAGATTACGTGAGGTTGTTAGGTTAGGCTGGTATTTATTCGGTATGGGGTGTGTGGCGGGGCGGCGGCGGGTACACACACACAGGCATTGAAAACTCAAATAGTTAGTAATTTCTGGAAAAAAAAAATACTATCTCCACAAGAAGAAAAAAAACATACTTTGTCCAGAAATAAGTAGTCGGTGACTCGAAAGGAAAAGGCTATATACCCTCTCTTCAATAATCCCCATTACTTTTTATCCATATAGTTTCTCGTTTATCACCTTTATGTAATTTATCATACGGTTGTAGACTTTTAAACTCAAGGAGGCGTATGAGGCAAAAATATTGAAATGTCCCTTAGAATTACCATTTTCTGTTTGTGTTTCCTGAGAGAAAGTTTGGGTGAGGGAAAACTGTGTTAAAATATTAATGAAATCTGACGCTTGTATTTAGACAGGGATTACCCTTTTATGACTCTCCCTCACGCTGGGAGAGAGAGAGAGAGAGAGAGAGAGAGAGAGAGAGAGAGAGAGAGAATGTAGTTTTTGCTAGTCACATTCAGTATCACCACCATCACTACCACTATCATCACCACCACCTCCACCACCACCACTATTACACTGGTGGTGATTGTAGGGGTGATGATGTTGTTACGTGGTGGTGAGTGTATAATGGATGAATCTCTCTCTCTCTCTCTCTCTCTCTCTCTCTCTCTCTCTCTCTCTCTCTCTCTCTCTCTCTCTCTCTCTCTCTCTCTTTGTGAGTTACCTTGAAAGCCACTCATTAATTGGGGACTCACAACATGGCTTCCGAAACAAAAGATCCTGCCTATCAAATCTATTAACCTTTTATAACGACCTCTTCACTGTTTATGACGTAACCAAATCACTGGACGTAGTCTATCTTGATTTCCAGAAAGCGTTTGATAAAGTCCCGCATCATAAATTACTTTACAAATTAAAGCAAATAGGTATTGACGGTCAGGTAAACCAATGGATCGCGAATTGGTTGAGCAACAGACAACAAAGAGTAGTGATTGACGGATTTAACTCAGAGTGGGCGCCTGTCACTAGTGGCGTCCCTCAGGGCTCGGTTCTTGGCCCAGTGCTCTTCATTATTTACATCAACGACGTGGATGTTGGACTCAATAACCGCATTAGTAAATTTGCAGACGACACAAAGATTGGTAACTCGGTTCTCACTGACGAAGACAGGCAAAGCCTCCAAGAGGATTTGCACAAAATTTCAGCTTGGTCGGATATATGGGAGATGCCCTTTAACGTAGACAAGTGCCAGGTCCTTCAAGTTGGAACGAGGAATAAAAAGTTTGATTACGAAATGCGCGGCGTTAAACTCAAAAGCGTTCAATGCGTCAAGGACCTGGGGGTCAAAATCGCGTCAAACCTCAAATTCTCACAGCAATGCATCGATGCAGCAAATAAAGCGAACAGAATGTTGGGCTTCATTAAAAGAAACTTTTTATTTAAGAATAAAGATGTAATATTCCCGCTCTACAACAGTTTAGTCAGACCCCACTTGGAATATGCGGTACAGTTTTGGTCTCCCCACCATGCAAAGGATTTTGCTAAATTAGAAGGTGTTCAGCGTCGGGCAACGAAAATTATCCCTTCCTTGCGCAACAAATCCTACGAAGAAAGGCTTTCTACCCTTAACATGTTCTCTCCTGAGAAACGTCGCCTCCGAGGAAAACTGATCGAATGTTTTAAAATACTTAATGGTTTCACGAATGTAGACAGATCAACATTGTTTATGATCGATGACACTTTGCGCACGAGGAACAATGGCGTAAAACTCAGATGTAGACAAGTAAATTCAGACTGCACCAAATTTTTCTTCACCAACGTTGTAGTGCGAGAATGGAATAAGCTCCCATCATCAGTGGTCCAGTGTAACACGATTGACTCCTTCAAAAATAAGCTCGACCGTCACTTCCTTCAACTTAATATCAACTAGAGCAGAAATGCAACGTTTTGGAGTCTTCTGATTAATGTAAAATCACTTAGGTTTAAGGACAGACCACCAAGTCTGGACCATGGGGTCTGTGTGGTCTGATTTTCTTTGTAAATCTATGTAAATCTCTCTCTCTCTCTCTCTCTCTCTCTCTCTCTCTCTCTCTCTCTCTCTCTCTCTCTCTCTCTCTCTCTCTCTCTCTCTCTCTCTCTCTCTCTCTCTGCATCGTTTTTTTTTTCTCTACCTTTATTTTTTCACTAATTTATTTATTTTTCTGCGTCGGGAGTAAACTGAATATTGAGGTGCTTTCATCTGCTCCTCAATATCGAGGTGCTTTAATTCATATGGTCCTCAATATCGAGGTGCTTTCATCTGGTCCTCAATATCGAGGTGCTTTAATTCATATGGTCCTCAATATCGAGGTGCTTTAATTCATATGGTCCTCAATATCGAGGTGCTTTCATCTGGTCCTCAATATCGAGGTGCTTTAATTCATATGGTCCTCAATATCGAGGTGCTTTAATTCATATGGTCCTCAATATCGAGGTGCTTTAATTCATATGGTCCTCAATATCGAGGTGCTTTCATCTGGTCCTCAATATCGAGGTGCTTTCATCTGGTCCTCAATATCGAGGTGCTTTAATTCATATGGTCCTCAATATCGAGGTGCTTTCATCTGGTCCTCAATATCGAGGTGCTTTCATCTGGTCCTCAATATCGAGGTGCTTTCATCTGCTCCTCAATATCGAGGTGCTTTAATTCATATGGTCCTCAATATCGAGGTGCTTTCATCTGGTCCTCAATATCGAGGTGCTTTCATCTGGTCCTCAATATCGAGGTGCTTTCATCTGCTCCTCAATATCGAGGTGCTTTAATCTGCTCCTCATTATCGAGATGCTTTCATCTGCTCCTCAATATCGAGGTGCTTTCATATGGTCCTCAATATCAAGGTGCTTTCATCTGGTCCTCAATATCGAGGTGCTTTCATCTGGTCCTCAATATCGAGGTGCTTTCATCTTCTCCCCGGGCCCCAAGTGGCTGTCGAGCAGATTAAATCACCAAAGGGGACAACCTCGTATTAAGCCAATTGGCTTTCTGTTGCCTGCATTTCCATGTTTCCTCCTCCTCCTCCTCCTCCTATCACAGTACAGTTTTAGTAGACATAAAAAACACTAGAATCCCTCTGGTAGCCTGACTCCTTATAAAACTTAACCAGCAAACAGCCAACCTATAGTTAGCCTCCTTACATTTACTCCATCTTCCCCTTCACCAAAAAAACAATGTATAAGTGGGAGAGATGAGAGCAAAGTTACAAAAACATGGAGTGCCTCAGGGGACGGAGTAGGAGGACTGGAACCTGTTGCCCCATTGTTAGTCTTGGGATCAGAGCGTACTGTTTTTTTTTTTTTTTTTTTTTTTTTTTTTACAGCAAAGGAGACAGCTCAAGGGCACAAAAAAGTAAACATTAATAAAAAAAAAAGCCCGCTACTCGCTGCTCCTAAAAAGAATCCAAAGAGGTGGCCGAAAGATAAGTCAGTTTCGGGAGGAGAGGTATCCTGATACCTAAACTGTGTTTAGGTATATATGTTAACTGAAAGGGTTCACGAGATTAGGCAATGGTTGTTTAGTGGGAGAGGAGGAGGAGGAGATAGGGAGGTGAGGAAAGACCCATCAGGAATTAGGAAGAGGAGGAGGAGGAGGAAAGGGAGGAGGAATTGACGAGGCAGCTTAGGTTGTATTATACTTGACTTTGAATGAGGAGAGACGGGAAGAATGGAGGAGGAGGAAGGAGAAGAAGGAAGAAAAGGAGGAAGTAGAGGAGGTGGGAGTGTTGAGAGAGAAAGAAGAGTAGGAAGGGAAATAATGAAGTAAAGGAAGAAGAGGAGGAAACATTGAAGAAGGGAGAGGAGGAGGAAGAAGGTGAAAGAGGTGGGAGTGCTGAGAGAGAAAGAAGAGTAGGAAGGGGAATAATGAAGTAAAGGAAGAAGAGGAGGAAACATTGAAGAAGGGAGAGGAGGAGGAAGAAGGTGAAGGAGGTGGGAGTGCTGAGAGAGAAAGAAGAGTAGGAAGGGGAAAAAAGAAGTAAAGGAAGAAGAGGAGGAAACATTGAAGAAGGGAGAGGAGGAGGAAGAAGGTGAAGGAGGTGGGAGTGCTGAGAGAGAAAGAAGAGTAGGAAGGGGAATAATGAAGTAAAGGAAGAAGAGGAGGAAACATTAAAGAAGGGAGAGGAGGAGGAAGGTGAAGGAGGTGGGAGTGCTGAGAGAGAAAGGGGAGCAGGAAGAGGAAAAAGGAGTCAAGAAAGAAGAAAGGAAGAGGAGGAGGAAGAAGGGGAAGGAAGGAAGAGTATCGAGAGAGAAAGAGGAATAGGAGAGAGAAAAACAGTTGGGAGGGAAGGAAGAGAATGAAGAGGAGGAGGAAACATGAAAGAGGAAGGAAGAGGAGGAGGAAGAAGGTGAAGGAGGTAGAAGTGTTTAGAGAGAAAGAGGAGTTAAAGAGGAAAAAGGAGTAAAGAAGAAAAGAAGAGGAGGAAACATGAAAGGAGAGAAAGCATGGAAGAAAGAAGAGGAGGAATGAAGAGAAGGACGTAGGAGTGTTGAAAGATAAAGAGGAGAGGGAGAAGGAAAAAAAGAGGAAAAAACATGAAAGAGCAGGCAACAGAAAGCTAGCGGGGTAGAGTCACGGGTAGGAGAAGATCCCCCATCTTTTGGCTCTTCCTCTCGGGGATCGAACCCAGAACCTCTCGGGTGTGAGTCGAATGTGCTAACCATTGCGCCACGGAGCACCTCAACACCTGAGAACTGCATGAAGAAAGAGGAAGAGAGAGAGAAAGAGGACTAAGGAAATTTATAAGAAGGAAATCGTAGATGGAGAAGGATGAAGAAGAAGGATTAGTGAATAGGAGAAGGAGAAGAAGAAAAAGATAATGAAGATAAGGGAGAGAAGGGGGAGTGTATAGATGTGTTGTGAAGGGTGGTGGTGGTGATGGTGGTGGTGATGGTGGTGGTGGTGATGGTGGTGTTGCGTGTGCCTAGGGAAGAAGAGCCAAGGAGGTGATGAAGAGGAGGATGAGGAGGAAACATGGCAGGCAGCAGAAAGTCTGTTGGCTCATTACTAGGCTGCCTGCGTTCAGTGATTTAATCAATCCGTTTGCCATAGGAGTGGCTTGCAGGGAAGGATTTAAGCACTTGTGTACCTACTCTTGGGAACGTTCAGTTCACACCCGTTGCAGCAAAGTGGCGATCAATGCGTTTCTTGAAGGAGTTGATGGTCTCTGCGCTAACCACTTCTGCAGGAAGGCTGTTCCAGTGGCGAACAACTCTATTCGAGAAATAAATCCTGCCGATGTCGGTATTGCATCGCTTTGCTTGAATTGTTTTTCCGTTGTTTCTTGTTCTCAGGTTAGTTTGCAGCGTGAAGAGTTTGGAGTGATCAACGTTGCTGAGCTTGTTCAGGTACTTAAAGACTTGTATCATGTCTCCCCGCAGTCGTCTCTTTTCCAACGTGAAGAGGTTGAGTCGCTCGAGTCGTTCTTCATAGGGCTTCGTCCTCAGTGATGAGAGAGAGTAATGGAGCTTTTTGCATTGCCCATCAAGAAATATAACCTCTCTCTCTCTCTCTCTCTCTCTCTCTCTCTCTCTCTCTCTCTCTCTCTCTCTCTCTCTCTCTCTCTCTCTCTCTCTCTCTCTCTCTCTCTCTCTCTCTCTCTCTCGTCATTTCAAAATATAACACCGTCTGACTTCCACATCCCCTTGCACACACACACACACACACACACACACACACACACACACACACACACACACACACACACACACACACACACACACACACACACACACACACACACACACACACACACAGACATGCCAATCGCCGTGTGTGTGGGGTGTAAGGGGTACACCAAGAAACGGACAGACACACAGACAGACAGACAGTAATAAGAATAGCGGTAGTTTGATGACGTTGAACCTATTCTTCGTGTACACTCAGCGCAAAGGTATCTGTCACACACACACACACACACACACACACACACACACACACACACACACACACACACAACGAAAATGTATAGGTTTTCACGGAGGAGGCTCAATGTAACTTATTTATTTTTTGTTCTTATTGCTTAAAAAATTACCAGTGGGTTAAAATAGAAAAGTTTAGGTATAAGTTAATTGAATTTGTGTCTTTGTTTGATTTTTTTTTCTTTCCCTTTTGAGAGAGAGAGAGAGAGAGAGAGAGAGGGGTGGGGAGGGGAAGAGATGGATTTTTTTTTTTTTTTTACAACAAAGGAGGCAGCTCAAGGGCACACAAAAAAAGAAAAAAATGATAACAAAAAAGCCCGCTACTCGCTGCTCCTAAAAAAGAAACAAAAGAGGTGGCCGAAAGCAAGGTCAAATACGAGAGGAGAGATGTCCTGATACCCTCCTCTTGAAAGAGTTCAAGTCGTAGGCAGGAGGAAATAAAGATGAAGGAAGATTGTTCCAGAGTTTACCAGCGTGAGAAATGAAAGAGTGAAGATGCTGGTTAACTCTTGCATAAGGGGTTTGGACAGTATAGGGATGAGCATGAGTAGAAAGTCGAGTGCAGCGAGGCCGCGGGAGGGGGAGGCATGCAGTTAGCAAGTTCAGAAGAGCAGTCAGCGTGGAAATATCGATAGAAGATAGAAAGAGAGGCAACATTGCGGCGGAATTTAAGAGGTAGAAGACTATCAGTATGAGGAGGAGAGCTGATGAGACGAAGAGCCTTAGCCTCCACTCTGTCCAGAAGAGCTGTGTGAGTGGAGCCCCCCCACACATGAGATGCATACTCCATACGAGGGCGGACAAGGCCCCTGTATATGGACAGCAACTGTGCAGGGGAGAAGAACTGGCGGAGACGGTACAGAACGCCCAGCCTCGAGGAAGCTGATTTAGTAAGAGATGAGATATGAAGTTTCCAGTTGAGATTTTGAGTTAAGGATAGACCGAGGATGTTTAGTGTTGAGGAAGGTGATAGCTGGGTGTTGTCAAAGAATAGGGGATAGTTGTTTGGAAGATTGTGTCGAGTGGATAGGTGGAGAAACTGTGTTTTGAGGCGTTGAAGGACACCAGGTTCTTCTTGCCCCAATCGGAAATAATAGTAAGGTCTGAGGCTAAGCGTTCTGCAGCCTCCAGCCTTGAGTCGTTAAGTTCCTGAAGGGTGGGTCTTCTATTAAAAGAAGTTGAATAATGCAGAGTGGAATCATCGGCGTAGGAATGGATAGGACAGTTCGTTTTGGAAAGAAGATCATCAATGAACAACAGAAAAGAGTGGGAGATAGGACAGAACCCTGTGGGACACCACGGTTAATAGATTTAGGGAAGAACAGTGACCGTCTACCACGGCAGAAATAGAACGGTCAGAAAGGAAACTGGAGATAAAGGTACAGAGAAGGATAGAAACCGTAGGAGGGTAGTTTAGAAAGCAAAGATTTGTGCCAGACCCTATCAAAAGCTTTTGATATGTCCAGCGCAATAGCAAAAGTTTCACCGAAACGGCTAAGAGAGGATGACCAAGAGTCAGTTAAGAAGGCTAGGAGATCACCAGTAGAACGCCTTGCGGAACCCATACTGGCGATCAGATAGAAGGTCAGAAGTGGAAAGGTGCTTTTGAATCTTACGGTTGGGATTGATTCAAAAGCTTTAGATAGACAAGAAAGTAAAGCAATAGGACGGTAGTTTGAGGGATTGGAGCGGTCACCCTTCTTAGGTACAGGCTGTGTGAAGGCATACTTCCAGCAAGAAGGAAAGGTAGATGTTGACAGGCAGAGGCGAAAGAGTTTGACCAGGCAGGTTGACAGCACGGAGGCACAGTTTTTAAGGACAATAGGAGGCACTCCATCAGGTCCATAAGCCTTCTGAGGATTGAGGCCAGAGAGGGCATAGAAAACATCATTTTGAAGAATCTTTATAACAGGCATAAATGAGTCAGATGGTGTATGAGTAGGAGGAATATGCCCAGAATCGTCCAGAGTGGAGTTTTTAGAAAAAGTTTGAGAGAAGAGTTCAGCCTTAGAGATAGATGAGACGGCAGTGTTGCCGTCAGGACTGAGGAGTGGAGGGAAAGATGAAGAAGTGAAGTTGGAGGAGATGTTTTTGGCTAGATGCCAGAAGTCACGGGAAGAGTTAGAGAAAGCAAGGTTTTGACATTTTCTATTAATGAAAGAATTTTTGGTCAGTCGGAGAATAGATTTGGCACGATTTCGGGCAGAAATGTAAAGTTCATAATTAGCATTAGTTTGAAGGCTCTGGTATCTTTTGTGAGCTACCTCTCTATCATTGACAGCACGAGAACAAGCATGATTAAACCAAGTCTTTTTAGCGTGAGGAGTAGAGAAAGAACGAGGAATGTATGCCTCCATTCCAGAGACAATCACCTCTGTGATGCGCTGAGCACACACAGAGGGGTCTCTATCCTGGAAGCAATAATCATTCCACGGGAAATCGGAAACGTACATCCTCAGGTCGTCCCACCGAGCTGAAGCAAAATGCCAGAAGCATCGCCTCTTCGGTGGGTCCAGAGGATGTACAGGAGCGATAGGACAGGATGCAGAAATAAGATTGTGATCGGAGGAGCCCAACGGAGAGAACAGTTTGACAGAATAAGCAGAAGGGTTTGAGGTAAGGAAGAGGTCTAGAATGTTGGGCCGATCTCCAAGACGGTCAGGAATACGTGTAGGGTGCTGGACCAACTGCTCTAGGTCGTTGAGGATAGCAAAGTTGTAGGCTTGTTCACCAGGCTGGTCAGTGAAAGAGGATGAAAGCCAAAGCTGGTGGTGAACATTGAAATCTCCTAGGATGGAGATTTCAGCGAAGGAAGTGGGTCAAGATGTGCTCCACTTTAGAATTCAAATAGTCAAAGAATTTTACATAGTTGGTAGAGTTAGGTGAGAGATAAACAGCACAGATGTATTTAGTAATAGAATGACAGTGAAGTCTTAACCAGATGGTGGAAAATTCAGAAGAGTCAAGGTCGTGGGCACGAGAGCAAGTGATGTCGTTGCGCACGTAGGCGCAACATCCAGCTTTGGATTGAAATTTAGGATAGAGATAGTAGGAGGAACAGAGTAGAGATTGCTGTCAGTAGCCTCAGAAACCTGTGTTTCAGTAAGGAAGAAGGTGAGGTTTAGAGGAGGAGATGATGTTCCACAGAATGAAAATTAGAGCGAAGACCGCGAATGTTGCAGAAATTGAGAAGAAGAGGTTCGAGGAGTTATCAAGACACCTCTCAGGTCGGCAGCCAGAAGGAGTCCTCCTGGGAATTTGTGGTCCCCCAGGCAGGGACTCCGAGGCATTGCTTAATTGAGCCATTTTGAATTTTGAATTTTGGAAAAAGGTGTATATGTTATGTGAATGTAGTGTGGTGTGGATAAAGAGAGGATCTGTCTTTAGAGAGCATGCTGAACTACTCTCCGGTGTTGGTGAGACAATAGGGAAACGGTTAGTGAGGACATGGGAAGGGTCTTTGGAGGGCCTCAGCTCCCTTCTCACCTCCCATATATACCTCACCGGGAGTGGCTTGCGCCCGTTCGGTAGGTGTCTTCCTACCTACTCCAGCCTACTCCAGTGGTGGTGAGTGTATAATGGATGAATCTCTCTCTCTCTCTCTCTCTCTCTCTCTCTCTCTCTCTCTCTCTCTCTCTCTCTCTCTCTCTCTCTCTCTCTCTCTCTCTCTCTCTCTCTCTCTCTCTCTCTCTCTCTCTCTCTCTCTCTCTCTCTCTCTCTCTCTCTCTCTGCACCGTCTTTTTTTCTCTACCTTTATTTTTTCACTAATTTATTTATTTTTCTGCCTTTCCCTTCTTTCTTTATTTTTATCTTCTTCTTTTTCTTCGTCATCCTTCATGATCCTCGTTCTCTTACTATCACTCTTCCTCCTTCTCCGACCGTCACTTCGCTGTGTCGGGAGTAAACTGAATATTGAGGTGCTTTCATCTGCTCCTCAATATCGAGGTGCTTTCATCTGCTCCTCAATATCGAGGTGCTTTCATCTGCTCCTCAATATCAAGGTGCTTTCATCTGCTCCTCAATATCAAGGTGCTTTCATCTGCTCCTCAATATCGAGGTGCTTTCATCTGCTCCTCAATATCGAGGTGCTTTCATATGCTCCTCAATATCAAGGTGCTTTCATCTGCTCCTCAATATCGAGGTGCTTTCATCTGCTCCTCAATATCGAGGTGCTTTCATATGGTCCTCAATATCGAGGTGCTTTCATCTGCTCCTCAATATCGAGGTGCTTTCATATGGTCCTCAATATCAAGGTGCTTTCATCTGCTCCTCAATATCGAGGTGCTTTCATCTGCTCCTCAATATCGAGGTGCTTTCATATGGTCCTCAATATCGAGGTGCTTTCTTCTGCTCCTCAATATCGAGGTGCTTTCATCTGCTCCTCATTATCGAGATGCTTTCATCTGGTCCTCAATATCGAGGTGCTTTCATCTGCTCCTCAATATCGAGGTGCTTTAATCTGCTCCTCAATATCGAGGTGCTTTCATCTGGTCCTCAATGTCGAGGTGCTTTCATCTGCTCCTCAATATCGAGGTGCTTTCATCTGCTCCTCAATATCGAGATGCTTTCATCTGGTCCTCAATATCGAGGTGCTTTCATCTGGTCCTCAATATCGAGGTGCTTTCATCTGGTCCTCAATATCGAGGTGCTTTCATCTGGTCCTCAATGTCGAGGTGCTTTCATCTGCTCCTCAATATCGAGGTGCTTTCATCTGGTCCTCAATATCGAGGTGCTTTCATCTGGTCCTCAATGTCGAGGTGCTTTCATCTGCTCCTCAATATCGAGGTGCTTTCATCTGGTCCTCAATATCGAGGTGCTTTCATCTGGTCCTCAATGTCGAGGTGCTTTCATCTGCTCCTCAATATTGAGGTGCTTTCATCTGGTCCTCAATATCGAGGTGTTTCATCTGGTCCTCAATATCGAGGTGCTTTCATCTGGTCCTCAATATCGAGGTGCTTTCATCTGCTCCCCAGGCCCCAAGTGGCTGTCGAGCAGATTAAATCACCAAAGGGGACAACCTCGTATTGAGCCAATAGGCTTTCTGTTGCCTGCATTTCCATGTTTCCTCCTCCTCCTCCTCCTCCTCCTATCACAGTACAGTTTTAGTAGACATAAAGAACACTAGAATCGCTATGGTAGCCTGACTCCTTATAAAACTTAACCAGCAAACAGCCAACCTATAGTTACCCTCCTTACATTTACTCCATCTTCCCCTTCACCAAAAAAACAATGTATAAGTGGGAGAGATGAGAGCAAAGTTACAAAAACGTGGAGTGCCTCAGGGGACGGAGTAGGAGGACTGGAACCTGTTGCCCCATTGTTAGTCTTGGGATCAGAGCGTACTGTGTTTAGGTATATATGTTAACTGAAAGGGTTCACGAGATTAGGCAATGGTTGTTTAGTGGGAGAGGAGAAGGAGGAGATAGGGAGGTGAGGAAAGACCCAGCAGGAATTAGGAAGAGGAGGAGGAGGAGGAAAGGGAGGAGGAATTGACGAGGCAGCTTAGGTTGTATTATACTTGACTTTGAGTGAGTAGAGACGGGAAGAATGGAGGAGGAGGAAGGAGAAGAAGGAAGAAAAGGAGGAAGTAGAGGAGGTGGGAGTGTTGAGAGAGAAAGAAGAGTAGGAAGGGAAATAATGAAGTAAAGGAAGAAGAGGAGGAAACATTGAAGAAGGGAGAGGAGGAGGAAGAAGGTGAAGGAGGTGGGAGTGCTGAGAGAGAAAGGGGAGCAGGAAGAGGAAAAAGGAGTCAAGAAAGAAGAAAGGAAGAGGAGGAGTCAGAAGAAGTGGGAGTAAGGAAGATTATCGAGAGAGAAAGAGGAATAGGAGAGAGAAAAACAGTTGGGAGGGAAGGACGAGAATGAAGAGGAGGAGGAAACATGAAAGAGGAAGGAAGAGGAGGAGGAAGAAGGTGAAGGAGGTAGAAGTGTTTAAAGAGAAAGAGGAGTTAAAGAGGAAAAGGAGTAAAGAAGAAAAAGAGGAGGAAACATGAAAGGAGAGAAAGCGTGGAAGAAAGAAGAGGAGGAAGGAAGAGAAGGACGTAGGAGTGTTGAAAGATAAAGAGGAGAGGGAGAAGGAAAAAAGAGGAAAAAACATGAAAGAGCAGGCAACAGAAAGCTAGCGGGGTAGAGTCACGGGTAGAAGGAGATCCCCCATCTTTTGGCTCTTCCTCTCGGGGATCGAACCCAGAACCTCTCGGGTGTGAGTCGAATGTGCTAACCATTGCGCCACGGAGCACTTCAACACCTGAGAACTGCATGAAGAAAGAGGAAGAGAAAGAGAAAGAGGACTAAGGAAATTTATAAGAAGGAAATCGTAGATGGAGAAGGATGAAGAAGAAGGAATAGTGAATAGGAGAAGGAGAAGAAGAAAAAGATAATGAAGATAAGGGAGAGAAGGGGGAGTGTATAGATGTGTTGTGAAGGGTGGTGGTGGTGATGGTGGTGGTGATGGTGGTGGTGGTGGTGATGGTGGTGGTGATGGTGGTGGTGGTGATGGTGGTGTTACGTGTGCCTAAGGAAGAAGAGCCAAGGAGGTGATGAAGAGGAGGAGGAGGAGGAAACATGGCAGGCAGCAGAAAGCCTGTTGGCTCATTACTAGGCTGCCTGCGTTCAGTGATTTAATCAATCCGTTTGCCATAGGAGTGGCTTGCAGGGAAGGATTAAAGCACTTGTGTACCTACACTTGGGAACGTTCAGTTCACACCCGTTGCTGCAAAGTGGCGATCAATGCGTTTCTTGAAGGAGTTGATGGTCTCTGCGCTAACCACTTCTGCAGGAAGGCTGTTCCAGTGGCGAACAACTCTATTCGAGAAATAACTCCTGCCGATGTCGGTATTGCATCGCTTTACTTGAATTGTTTTTCCGTTGTTTCTTGTTCTCAGGTTAGTTTGTAGCGTGAAGAGTTTGGAGTGATCAACGTTGCTGAGCTTGTTCAGGTACTTAAAGACTTGTATCATGTCTCCCCGCAGTCGTCTCTTTTCCAACGTGAAGAGGTTGAGTCGCTCGAGTCGTTCTTCATAGGGCTTCGTCCTCAGTGATGAGAGAGAGTAATGGAGCTTTTTGCATTGCCCATCAAGAAATATAACATTCTCTCTCTCTCTCTCTCTCTCTCTCTCTCTCTCTCTCTCTCTCTCTCTCTCTCTCTCTCTCTCTCTCTCTCTCTCTCTCTCTCTCTCTCTCTCTCTCTCTCTCTCTCTCTCTCTCTCTCTCTCTCTCTCTCTCTCTCTCTCTCTCTCTCTCACACACACACACACACACACACACACACACACACACACACACACACACACACACACACACACACACACAGACATGCCAATCGCCGTGTGTGGGGTGTAAGGGGTGCACCAAGAAACGGACAGACACACAGACAGACAGACAGTAATAAGAATAGATGTAGTTTGATGTCTTTGAACCTATTCTTCGTTTACACTCAGCGCAAATGTATCTGTCACACACACACACACACACACACACACACACACACACACACACACACACACACACACAACGAAAATGTATAGGTTTTCACGGAGGAGGCTCAATGTAACTTATTTATTTTTTGTTTTTATTGCTTAAAAAATTACCAGTGGGTTAAAATAGAAAAGTTTAGGTATAAGTTAATTGAATTTGGGTCTTTGTGTGATTTTTTTTTTCTTTCCCTTATGAGAGAGAGAGAGAGAGAGAGAGCGTGGCTCCGCTACAAGCGGAACCCGACTCGGCGCAACAAGGTCCTGCACCGTGCGGCCTGCAGGAGGATGGTGGTGACCAGCAAGTGGGCCATAAGGAAGTGGGAGGAAGACATGAGGCGCAAGCTGTGTGGAGCAGGGGTAGGAAATAAGACCTGGTGGTCCCTCGTCAAGGAAAGGCAGGGGATCAGCCGCCAGGACGCGATTCCTCCCCTCTCAAGACAGAATGGAGCAGTGGCCACCAGCAGCAAGGATAAAGCCCAGCTGCTGGCCAGTCTCTTCGCCGAGAAGATGAAGGTGGATAACCCCGGACAGACACCGCCACATCTGGAACAGCAGTGCGAGGAGACTGTCACGAAAGTGGAAGTGACACAGGTGTTAGTCGAGCGCCTGCTGCGAGGGCTGGACACCCAGAAGGCGACCGGCCCCGATGACCTCAGCCCGCACCTGCTGAAGCAGTGTGCCCACGAGTTGGCTGCCCCTCTCACCACAGTCTTCTCTGCCTGCCTCCGGGAAAACACCTGGCCATCGGCGTGGAAAGAGGCTCGAGTGGTTCCCGTCCACAAGAGGAGCTCCAGGTCTGACCCCAAAAACTACCGGCCCATCTCCTTGCTGTCTGTGGTGGGGAAAGTGTTCGAGAGGGTCGTGGCGGACGTAGTCTGTCGCCACCTCAAGGACAACTACCTCCTCTCGGACCAACAGTATGGGTTCAGACCTGGCCAATCCACCTCTGATCTGCTGATGCTCCTCACCAAGAACTGGCAGGACGCCCTTGACGACGGCCTGGACACTGTCGTGGTAGCCCTGGACATAGCGGGTGCCTTTGACAGGGTGTGGCACGGAGGTCTCCTTGAAAAACTCCGTGCTAAGGGCATCCAAGGTGACCTCCTTCAGCTCCTGGGAGACTACCTCCAAGGAAGGACCCTCCAGGTTGTCGTCAACGGGCAGACGTCCGACTCCTTGCCAGTGGAGGCATCAGTGCCACAGGGCTCAGTGCTAGGGCCAGTTCTGTGGAACATATATGTGGACGACCTTCTCCGGCAGCTGCCAGCAGTCTCAGCTTACGCTGATGACTGCACTCTCTCCTGCACCTACCCCAGACAAGACTGTGGGCGAGCTGCTGACGAGGTCAATCAGCAGCTGAAGGTGCTACAGGGTGGGGTGCCCGCTGGCAGGTGACCTTTGCTCAGAGAAGACCCAGGCCATGGTGGTCTCTCGATCCCCACTGCCAGGCCAGCAGTGGAGGGAAGCTAAGCTTTGGTGGCGTCCCCTCCACTCCAGGAATCCGTCAAGATTCTGAGAGTGGAAGTGGATCGAGGGCTACAGTCTGACAGCCAAATCAAACACATTGCCCAAAAGGCCTCCCACAGAGTCTCCTGCCTGCGAAGGGTGGCCAGCTTCCTCGACAAAAAAGGGAGGCTGTTGCTCTACAAGGCCCAGATACGGCCTTACCTGGAGTACGCTGCCCTCTCTTGGATGTCGTGTGCTGCCTCGCACAGGGAGACTCGACGCCATCCAGAGACAGGCACTGCGACTGGTGGATGCAGCAGACCCCAACCGGGCAGGAAACTCTCAGCTCCGTCGACTCCTTGGAACACCGCAGGGACGTAGCTGCTCTTGTGGTGTTACATAAGGCACAAGTGCAGGGAGTGCCACATCTGGTGGGCTTACGCCAACCTCCGAGAGTCACCACGCGGGACACGAGAACGGTGCTATCCCGTGGTGACGCAGTGGAGGTGCCGTGTTCCCGTACCAGCCAGCACCAACGCACCTTTTCAGGAAGAGTCTGCCGGATGTGGAACATGTTCACAGCCTGTATACCAAACATCCAGGAGATGAACACCCAAAAATAAAACTGTCGGCCCACCACTGGAGGGCTCACTCCCCACCCACTGACACTCGTGGTGGAGCAGTGACACAGTATAGTGCAGTGCGCTCACATATATTCTGTATTGTATGTTTTATTTTATTTTTATAGTATATATATATATATATATATATATATATATATAGATATATATATATATATATATATATATATATATATATATATATATATATATATATATATATATATATATTTATGTAGTTTATGTAGTTATTTTATATAGTTTTATTCTGCCCTTCGAATAGGCAGCACGACAGTGCACCTTTGGGAATGTAAATATTA
>NC_066528.1:10901760-10967195 GCF_024679095.1 Eriocheir sinensis
AGCTCCCGTGAATCTAACCCCACCTAACATCGCTGTCCATGAATTTATCTAGTCTATTTTTGAATGTGACAATTGTATTGGCACTCACCACATGACTGCTAAGCCTATTCCACTCATCCACCACCCTATTAGTAAACCAATTTTTGCCTATGTCCCTGTTGAATCTGAATTTATCCAGTTTAAACCCGTTACTTCGTGTCCTACCCGGTTCTCTTACCAACAAAACCTTATGAATGTCTCCCTTATTAAAGCCCTTCATCCATTTATAAACCTCGATCATGTCTCCACGCACCCTTCGCCTTTCTAGAGAATGCAAGTTTAACTGTTTGAGTCTTTCCTCGTATGGCAAGTTTCTCAACCCCTGAATCATCTTAGTCATCCTCCTCTGCACCGATTCTAACATTTTGATATCCATTCTATAGTAGGGTGACCACATCTTGAGCCACATCATTACGCCTCCTAGCCACATCCTCACTAACTTGGTCACGCTGCACGCTAAATGTATGTGTATCTACTTATCTATCTATCTATTTATCTATCTACTTAGTTTCCTGGTCTTGGTGAAGGCCTTGGTGAAGGTTAAATATATGGTTTTGTTGTTTATCTCTCTCTCTCTCTCTCTCTCTCTCTCTCTCTCTCTCTCTCTCTCTCTCTCTCTCTCTCTCTCTCTCTCTCTCTCTCTCTCTCTCTCTCTCTCTCTCTCTCTCTCTCTCTCTCTCTCTCTCTCTCTCTCTCTCTCTCTCTCTCTCTCTCTCTCTCTCTCTCTCTCTCTCTCTCTCTCTCTCTCTCTCTCTCTCTCTCTCAAATGATTATCGTTGTTTTATGTCTGTCTGTCTGTCTGTCTGTCTGTCTGTATTTACCTATCTATCTATCTATCTATCTATCTATTTATCTATCTATCTATCTAACAGTATATGTATATCTATTTTTTATTGTTATTATTATTATTATTATTATTATTATTATTATTATTATTATCATCATCATCATCATCCCCCTTCCTCTCTCTCTCTCCCTCCCTCCCTCCTTCCCTTCTTATAAACTCAAGACGAGCTCCTTCTCTTCGTCCGCATTCCCCTCTTTCCTCGTCTTCCTAAACGCCGTCAAGAGGAACAAGAAGACCAAGACGCCTCGCCAGCCAACCCTGATCCCTCACCCTTGCCTGACCTCCTTCTGCCTTGTCGTGCTGGGGGGGGGGTGAGGTTTACAGTGGTGGTGGTGGTAGTAGTGATGTGACCTCCTTCTGCCTTGTCGTGCTGGGGGGGAGGTGTTCAGTGGTGCTGGTGGTGGTGGTGGTGGTGGTGGTGCTAAAAGAAGTGGTGATGGAGCCCGTGGTTTTTAGAGGTGGTCGTGGTGGTACTGGTGGTGGTGGTGGTGCTGGTGGTGGTGGTGGTGCTGGTGATAAGGGTGGTGATGGTGGTTGTCTATGATCTATTTTAATTTTTTTCCTTCCTGCGTGTAGTTCACCCACGGCCGTATCACGCGCTGGGCTCGCACTCCCCAGCAAGTTCCCGCCTGGCAGGAGCAAGGCTCGTTATAGTCCATCTCTGGGTACTGCCGGAGCCTTGTGTGTCTCTGTGTTGTTATTCTTTATTTACAGCTAAGGAAACAGCTCGAGGGCAAAAAAAAAGAAAACAATGAAAAAAAGAGCCCGCCAATCACTGCTCCTACAGAAAAGACTTCAGAGGAGTGGCCAAAAGAGAGTTCAATTTCGGGAGGAGAGGTGTCCTGATATGCCCCATTGAAAGAGGTCAAGTCGTAGGCAGGAGGAAAGGAGAGAAAGGCAGGTGTGTGTGTGTGTGTGTGTGTGTGTGTGTGTGTGTGTGTGTGTATAATCACCGCAAATTATAAAAAAAGAACATCAACCCCACCTCACGCATTATATAATTAGCCTATAATTATCATTACTATTATTTTTTATTCATATCGTTGTTGTTGTTGTTGTTGTTGTCAGGTGAGGCCTTTTCGGAGGCTGGTTCGGGCCGCCTTACCTGCCTGCTCCTTAATTACTCCCCTCACCTGTTTGGCCGTCGTGGGAGAGAGAGAGAGAGAGAGAGAGGAATGCGAGGGACAGAGAGGATTGAGAGAGAGAAAGGATGGGAGGGTTGGTCGTTACTATTTTAGACATTTATTTTAGTGAGCTATAGGAAACAGTTTTCTCTCTCTCTCTCTCTCTCTCTCTCTCTCTCTCTCTCTCTCTCTCTCTCTCTCTCTCTCTCTCTCTCTCTCTCTCTCTCTCTCTCTCTCTCTCTCTCTCTCTCGGCGAAGAAGGAGAAGATAGAGACAAAGAAAAGCGAGGGATGGAGAAGGAAGGGAGGAAGAAGAGGAGGAAAGAAAGGAAGGATAAGAGGAAGGAAGAAAAGGAAGGAGAGAAGGATGGAGGAAAAACATAATGGGAGATGGAGAGAAGGAGAAAGAATAACTCGAAAAAATAACTGTATATATCTGTCTGTCTGTCTGTCTGTCTGTCTGTTTATTTATCTATCTACATATCAGTGTTTCCACGTCACGGCCGCTCCACAGGACAAACAACTTGGCTTTGTCGGCACCGTTTCCCGCCCCGGTGATGCTTCTGAGAACTGAACCCCCGCACCCTCTCTCTCTCTCTACCTCCCCTCAACTCCTTCTAGAACTCCTCCTCCTCCTCCTCCTCCTCCTGTTCCACCTCCTCTACTACTGCTAATGCTACAACAACTACTACTTTTTTTTTTTTTTTTTTTTTTTTTTTACAGCTAAGGAGACAGCTCCAGGGCGTAAAGAAAAAAAAGAAAAAAAGGCCCGCTACTGACTGCTCCCGAACAGAGGTTATAGGAGTGTCCAAAATCAAAAAAACTACTACTACTACTACTACTACTACTACTTTTAACACAAGTAGGATAAACATATAACATACAAGCTAGAGTATATAGCAAATTTTATTATAGTGAAACTTTAACATAGTGACATCTGTAGGATATGTGTAACAGGCTAACTGGAGTGTGTGGCGAACAATACTGTGGCGAAGTTTTAACATGGTGACATACGTAGGATATGTGTAACAGGCTAACTGGAGTGTGTGGCTAACAATACTGTGGCGAAGTTTTAACATAGTGACATCTGTAGGATATGTGTAACAGACTAACTGGGGTGTGTGGCGAACAATACTGTGGCGAAGTTTTAACATGGTGACATACGTAGGATATGTGTAACAGGCTAACTGGAGTGTGTGGCGAACAATACTGTGGCGAAGTTTTAACATGGTGACATCTGTAGGATATGTGTAACAGGCTAACTGGAGTGTGTGGCGAACAATACTGTGGCGAAGTTTTAACATAGTGACATACGTAGGATTAATATAAGCCAAAATAAAATCATCGCAATGAAACTAAAAAAAATAAAATAAAAAATAAAACTGACAAGTAAGAAAAAAAGAAAAAAACATATTATAAAAAAAAAAAAAAATCTAATAAGAAGACGAGCCCTTGGCAGGAACAATCATGGAGGGAAAACACGCAACAAGCTCAAAGTGAACACTGGCACCAGAAATATGACGCAAAAAAGTGAACACTGGCACCAGAAATATGACGCAAAAAAGTGAACACTGGCACCAGAAATATGACGCAAAAAAGTGAACACTGGCACCAGAAATATGACGCAAAAAAGTGAACACTGGCACCAGAAATATGACGCAAAAAAGTGAACACTGGCACCAGAAATATGACGCAAAAAAGTGAACACTGGCACCAGAATTATGACGCAAAAAAGTGAACACTGGCACCAGAAATATGACGCAAAAAAGTGAACACTGGCACCAGAAATATGAAGCAAAAAAGTGAACACTGGCACCAGAAATATGACGCAAAAAAGTGAACACTGGCACCAGAAATATGACGCAAAAAAGTGAAAAAGTGAAAAAGTGAAAAAAAGAAAAGAAATTGTCGAAACAAAACTCGCTTAGAAATATATTGCATGTTCACTCCTCCTCCTCCTCCTCTTAAACCACCTCCTCTTCTTCCTCCTCCTCTTCCTCTTCCTCCTCCTCCTCCTTCACGCCATCACGCCTGCTTGTCTGGAGGGCACGGTGCTGCCCCCTGCTTGTCTGGAGGGAACGGTGCTGCCCCCTGCTTGTCTGGAGGGAACGGTGCTGCCCCCTGCTTGTCTGGAGGGAACGGTGCTGCCCCCTGCTTGTCTGGAGGGAACGGTGCTGCCCCCTGCTTGTCTGGAGGGAACGGTGCTGCCCCTGCTTGTCTGGAGGGCACGGTGCTGCCCTGCTTGTCTGGAGGGCACGGTGCTGCCCTGCTTGTCTGGAGGGCACGGTGCTGCCCTGCTTGTCTGGAGGGAACAGTGCTGCCCCTGCTTGTTTGGAGGGAACGGTGCCCCTGCTTGTCTGGAGGGCACGGTGCTGCCCCTGCTTGTCTGGAGGGAACGGTGCTGCCCCCTGCCTGTCTGGAGGGAACGGTGATGCCCCTGCTAGTCTGGAGGGAACGGTGCTGCCCCTCCATGTATGGAGGGAACGGTGCTGCCCCTGCTTGTCTGGAGGGTACGGTGCTGCCCCTGCTTGTCTGGAGGGAACGGTGCTGCCCCTGCTTGTCTGGAGGGAACGGTGCTGCCCTGCTTGTCTGGAGGGAACAGTGCTGCCCCTGCCTGTCTGGAGGGAACGGTGCTGCCCCTGCTTGTCTGGAGGGAACGGTGCTGCCCCTGCTTGTCTGGAGGGAACGGTGCTGCCCCTGCTTGTCTGTAAGGAACAGTGCTGCCCTGCTTGTCTGGAGGGAACGGTGCTGCCCCTGCTTGTCTGGAGGGCACGGTGCTGCCCTGCTTGTCTGGAGGGCACGGTGCTGCCCCTGCTTGTCTGGAGGGAACGGTGCTGCCCCTGCTTGTCTGGAGGGAACGGTGCTGCCCCTGCTTGTCTGGAGGGAACAGTGCTGCCCTGCTTGTCTGGAGGGAACAGTGCTGCCCCCTGCCTGTCTGGAGGGAACAGTGCTGCCCCTGTTTGTCTGGAGGGAACGGTGCTGCCCCCTGCTTGTCTGGAGGGCACGGTGCTTCCCCCTGCTTGTCTGGAGGGCACGGTGCTGCCCAGTGCACAGTGCTGACCCCTGCTTGTCTGGAGGGCACGGTGCTGCCCCCTGCTTGTCTGGAGGGCACGGTGCTGCCCCCTGCTTGTCTGGAGGGCACGGTGCTGCCCCCTGCTTGTCTGGAGGGCACGTTGCTGCCCCTGCTTGTCTGGAGGGCACGGTGCTGCCCCTGCTTGTCTGGAGGGCACGGTGCTGCCCCCTGCTTGTCTGGAGGGCACGGTGCTGCCCCCTGCTTGTCTGGAGGGCACGGTGCTGCCCCCTGCTTGTCTGGAGGGCACGGTGCTGCCCCCTGCTTGTCTGGAGGTCACGGTGCTGCCCCCTGCTAGTCTGGAGGGAACGATGCTGCCCCCTGCTTGTCTGGAGGGCACGGTGCTGCCCCCTGCTAGTCTGGAGGGAACGATGCTGCCCCCTGCTTGTCTGGAGGGCACGGTGCTGCCCCCTGCTTGTCTGGAGGGCACGGTGCTGCCCCCTGCTTGTCTGGAGGGCACGGTGCTGCCCCCTGCTTGTCTGGAGGGCACGGTGCTGCCCCTGCTTGTCTGGAGGGCACGGTGCTGCCCCCTGCTTGTCTGGAGGGCACGGTGCTGCCCCCTGCTTGTCTGGAGGGCACGGTGCTGCCCCCTGCTTGTCTGGAGGGCACGGTGCTGCCCCCTGCTAGTCTGGAGGGAACGGTGCTGCCCCCTGCTTGTCTGGAGGGCACGGTGCTGCCCCCTGCTTGTCTGGAGGGCACGGTGCTGCCCCCTGCTAGTCTGGAGGGAACGATGCTGCCGTTTGCAGGTTGCCCTCATCCTGCAGTGCTCACCCCTGCGGGCGTGCTGGCCTGGTGTGGCAGCAGCCGGGGCCCCGTGCGTCGGGAGCGGGGTCATGCAGCCTCGCCTCACCACTTTGTGACCCCTGAGGGCGTGCCCGGAGAGGCGCGTCTCGGGATCAGGTAGTTTCCGTCATCGTAGTCTGAATCTTCGTCTACGTGGCATTGTGAATGCTCGGCGACATTTTCGTAGATTTTAGGCTCGGCGACATTTTCGTAGATTGGAGGCTCGGGGATCTCTTCGTAGATGTGCTCCTCGTCGTCGCCGAAGTACAGGTAGTCGGGCTCCTGCTGCCGCGGCGCCACGCGCGGGAGCACGGTGGGGCCCGTGGGCGGCGCCATGTCCACGTAGTTGTCGTCGACCTGTACCTCGCCGCCGATGCGCCAGGAGGCGGCCAGTCCGCGCTGCGTCGGCACGTGGGGCACTACGGGAAGAGTGTGACCATTACGACGACGACGACGACGACCGTCACGATGGGAGAGAGAGGAGAAACGTGTGTGTGTGTGTGTGTGTGTGTGTGTGTGTGTGTGTGTGTGTGTGTGTGTGTGTGTGTGTGTGTGTGTGTGTGTGTGTGTGTGTGTGTGTACACATAATGTGTAATAATAATAATAATAATAATAAACGGTTTATTAAGTGATTGCAGCTGTAAAGCTGAAAATATACATGTTAAAAATACAATATTGAAAAAAAAAAAAGTACAAAGTGAAAGGGGTATAGGGGGTCTGGGTTGGTGGGGGGGAGGTGAGGTGGTGGAATGCAGTGCGTTAGTGCTGTAGGAGGCGGTGTGGCACTGCACTCATTTTCTCTCACCATGATTAAGCTTGATGTCACAAAAGTTTCTTACAGTGTTGGGTTATTGATGAAAAGGGAGAGGGGGATGGAGGGGAAGGGGAGAGGCCAACAGGCTGGCCCCTGGCTGCTCCTTACGGAGCGCCGTGACCCATGTCTGACCTCGGTCAGGTCTGGGCCACAAGTGTGTGTGTGTGTGTGTGTGTGTGTGTGTGTGTGTGTGTGTGTAATTCATCACAGCCTCATCACGAGCTGGACTCGCTTTCGCCAGCAGGTACTCTCCCGACGTAAGGAAGTGTATGCTCATTATCGTCGATCTCTGGGTACTACCAGGACCTCACACACCACACACCCCATCTTCTTTGCTCAAGAACGACTCACTGATATTAGGAGACTTTAACCTCCCCCATATCGACTGGGTGACACTGTCAGGTACAGAAGGCGAGTCACATAGAATGATCGAATTTCTAGAAGAAAATTATCTAAGCCAAATGGTTTCTGAGCCAACTCGACAAAATAATATACTCGACCTTGTTATAACGACCCAAGATAACCTAGTCAGTAATGTCACGGTAGGAGAACACCTCGGTTCTTGCGATCATAAATTAGTGCGCGTCGACATTAGAGCTCAATCATCAGTGACTGAAAATAAAGTAAAGGTGCCCAATTTCAAAAGAGCTAACTTCGTAGAAATCCGACAAAAACTAACAGAAATACAACTATCAGATGACGGCAACGTAGAGGAAGCCTGGCTAAGCTTTAAAAATCACTTACTCACTCAGCAGAACACATTCGTCCCCTTGTGCGAGAAGCGAATTAACACTAATAAAAGCCCACCGTGGTTTAATAGCGAAATTAAACAATCAGTCAATGAGATAAAATTGTTTTACAGATTAAAGAAAGAACAAAGCACGCCCGAAAACATTAGACTTTATAATGATGCCAGGCGACGAGTAAAATGACTAGTAGGTCAGGCAAAGCGTAGATATGAAGAACATATTGCAGCCAACTGTAAAAATAATCCGAAATCTTTCTTCAGTTACATAAACAACAGAAAGGCGATCAAAAGTGGTATTGGACCTTTAACAAACAGCGACGGTGCACTAGTGACTGACAGCCAACACATTGCAAACCTCTTAAACAATTACTTTTCCTCGGTGTTTAATACTAACAGTCTTCCTCTCGCTACCACCAACACCAGTACTATTGTAAATCTCGAGCATGCATTGCCTAATATTTAAATAACAACCGATGAAGTCCTTAAAGCTCTCCATTCACTTAAAACAAATAAAAGTCCCGAACCCGACAAAGTATATCCTATACTGCTTAAAGAACCAAAGAGCGAAATACTCTCCTCCCTCACTACCGTATTCAATATGTCCTTGCGACAAGGCATCGTCCCTTCGGATTGGAAAAAGGCTAACGTGACACCGATTTTTAAGAAAGGAGACAAAAAAATACCAGGTAACTACCGACCCATTAGTCTAACTTGAATTGTAGGTAAGCTACTCGAGAGCATAATTAGAGACAAAATTGTGAGTTACCTCGAAAGCCACTCATTAATTGGGGATTCACAACATGGCTTCTATAACAAAAGATCCTGCCTGTCAAACCTACTGACCTTTTATAACGATCTCTTCTTAATTTATGACGTAACCAAATCAGTGGACGTAGTCTATCTTGATTTCCAGAAAGCGTTTGATAAAGTCCCACATCATAAATTACTTTATAAATTAAAGCAAATAGGCATTGACGGTCAAGTAAACCAATGGATCGCGAATTGGTTGAGCAACAGACAACAAAGAGTTGTGATTGACGGATTTAACTCAGAGTGGGCGCCGGTCACTAGTGGCGTCCCTCAGGGCTCGGTTCTTGGCCCAGTGCTCTTCATTATTTACATCAACCACGTGGATGTTGGACTCAATAATCGCATTAGTAAATTTGCAGACGACACAAAGATTGGTAACTCGGTTCTCACTGACGAAGACAGGCAAAGCCTCCAAGAGGATTTGCACAAAATTTCAGCTTGGTCGGATAAATGGGAGATGCCCTTTAACGTAAACAAGTGCCAGGTCCTTCAAGTTGGAACGAGGAATAAGAAGTTCGATTACGAAATACGCGGCGTTAAACTCACAAGCGTTCAATGCGTTAAGGCCCTGGGGACTAAAATCGCGTCTAACCTCAAATTCTCACATCAATGCACCGATGCAGCAAATAAAGCGAACAGAATGTTGGGCTTCATTAAAAGAAACTTTTTATTCAAGAATAAAGATGTAATACTTCCGCTCTACAATAGTTTAGTCAGACCCCACTTGGAATATGCGGTACAGTTTTGGTCTCCCCACCATGCAAAGGACATTGCTAAACTAGAAGGTGTTCAGCGTCGAGCAACAAAAATGATCCCTTCCTTGCGCAACAAATCCTACGAAGAAAGGCTTTCCACCCTTAGCTTAGGTGGTGGTGGTGATGGTAGTGGATGTTCTGGTGTTAGTACCTTGAGGCTTGAGGTGTTGTTGTTGTGGTGGTGGTGATGGTAGTGGATGTTGTGGTGTTAGTACCTTGAGGCTTGAGGTGTTGTTGTGGTGGTGGTGGTGGTGATGGTAGTGGATGTTGTGGTGTTAGTACCTTGAGGCTTGAGGTGTTGTTATGGTGGTGGTGGTGGTGATGGTAGTGGATGTTGTGGTGTTAGTACCTTGAGGCTTGAGGTGTTGTTGTGGTGGTGGTGGTGGTGATGGTAGTGGATGTTGTGGTGTTAGTACCTTGAGGCTTGAGGTGTTGTTGTGGTGGTGGTGATGGTGATGGTAGTGGATGTTGTGGTGTTAGTAACGTGATTTGGTTTTGTTGTGTTGGTGGTGGTGGTGATGATGGTAGTACCTGGAGGTGCTGTTGTTGTTGTGGTGGTTGTGGTGGTGGTGGTAGTAACTGGAGGTGCTGTTTTTGTTGTTGTTGTTGTTGTGGTGGTTGCGGTAGTAAGTGGAGGTGCTGTTGTTGTTGCTGTGGTGGTGGTGGTGCTGGTGGTGGTGATAGGGTCGGGCGGATCCGTGCAGGTGTTTGGATTCTGCAGGTTCGTGAATTGTGTTGGACCGTGACATCTGCCGCCCGTTTCTTCGGCTGTGCTTGTCCAGCTGGAAGAGCCGTGAGCCACAATACTAAGGCCAGTGATGTATTTGTCCCATGATCGTTGCCTCGTGCATCTTCCTCTGTATCCTTCAATGTTTAGGGTGAAATGCAGAATTTTGTTCAATATATTCGTTGCTTCCACATCCACCTTCAGTTTGATCCACTTGTTGTCGCTGTAACACTTGTCAAGGCCAAACCAGGCAAAGAAACTGACTGGTACAGAAACATCTCTTTCTGTCACTACAAGACTAACTCCCTTGAAGTCATCTCCCAGCTTCACGTACACTGTTGTCGACTCACTATATCTTCCTAATTCTTTTCTTCTCTCGAAACAAATTGTCTCCTTCCCTCCTTCACTGACGGCCACCACTTCATGAAGATCCTCACAGTCCCTGGTGCCGTGGGCGCCTCCAAGACGCAGCAGGAGCACCGCCGCCACAGCCACACGCCACGTCATCACCCCAAGACACGCCAGGCCTGTTTGTGTCCGGGTTTGAGGGTGAGGGTGCAGGATGGACGCCGGATATACTTCCCCAGATAATATAATGCAAAAACATAAAACACACACACACACACACACACACACACACACACACACACACACACACACACACACACACATATGGCATTTATCTATTGACCTTAGCGTGTCCTGCGTTTTAAAGATGGATACTTGTGATATGAGTATGTATTCTCTCTCTCTCTCTCTCTCTCTCTCTCTCTCTCTCTCTCTCTCTCTCTCTCTCTCTCTCTCTCTCTCTCACCACACCAAGTTGGAAAGAAAGAATGAAAAGAACACTAACAGATTCATTAGAGTTCCCCTTACATCAACTCTGACCCATGATTCGAGGTATCGAACCCGAAGTATAAAATCCCCAGCTCGAGGCATTTATGAGACCTGCTTCACCACAAGTAGTAGTAGTAGTAGTAGTAGTAGTAGTAATAAGAATAGTAGTAGTAGTATTTGTATTTTTACTTTCTCTATTTTCTCTTTTTATATAATGTCCTTCGTTGATGTTATAGATAGGGCCGAAGATGGATGACATTTGCAATTGTTTTTCTTTTCTCTGTTGTATTTTTTTCTTTCTCTTTTCTCGACGTTGTATCTCTCTCTCTCTCTCTCTCTCTCTCTCTCTCTCTCTCTCTCTCTCTCTCTCTCTCTCTCTCTCTCTCTCTCTCTCTCTCTCTCTCTCTCTCTCTCTCTCTCTCTCTCTCTCTCTCTCTCTCTCTCTCTCTCTCTCTCTCTTTCTCTCTCTCTCTCTCTCTCCTGTCGATGTTGTTTTTTTTCTTCTCAATGGCGTTTATTTTATGTTCTTTTCTCCATGACGTGTTTTTTTCTTTCTCTTCTCGATGTTGTTTTTGTATCATCATCCATTTGCTGGTGTTCCGTGATGGTCTGGATGAGCCTCTTTCTTCCCTGAAGAGACTCACCCATAGATTTGTTGGTGTGGATGTTAGGGCCGATAAAAGTGGATGATGTTTATCTAATCCTGTTCTCTGTGTTCCTTTTTTATTCTTTTTCTTATATATTCTTTTCATTTTTTGGTGTTCTTTTCTGTAGTTTTCTTTTTTTGGTCTGTTTTCTCATATTTTCCTTTTTTTGGTGTTCTTGTAATTTTTTCTCTACTTTAAATTGTCCTTCCTTCGGCGTTGTCGTTGTATGGATGAGTCTCCTCCCCCCCCCAAAAAAAAAAAAAAACTACACCCATACCAGCTTACAACCTGGTCTCCGCCAGTTCTTCTCCCCAGCACAGTTGCTATCCATTTACAGGCGCCTTGTCCGCCCTCGTATGGAGTATGCATCTCATGTGTGGGGGGGCTCCACTCACACAGCTCTCCTTGACAGAGTGGAGTCAAAGGCTCTTGGTCTCATCAACTCTCTTCCTCTTACTGATAGTCTTATACCTCTCAAATTCCGCCGCCATGTTGCCTCTCTTTCTATCTTCTATCGATATTTTCACGCTGACTACTCTTCTGAACTTGCTAACTGCATGCCTGCCCCCCTCCCGCGGCCCGCTGCACGACTTTCCACTCATGCTCATTCCTATACTGTCCAAACCCCTTATGCAAGAGTTAACCAGCATCTTCACTCTTTCATCCCTCACGCTGGTAAACTCTGGAACAATCTTCCTTCATCTGTATTTCCTCCTGCCTACGACTTGAACTCTTTCAAGAGGAGGGTATCAGGACACCTCTCCTCCCGAAGTTGACCTCTCTTTTTGGACACTCCTTTGATCTCTAATCGGGAGCAGTGAGTAGCGGGCTTTTTTTTATATATTTTTCTTTACGCCCTTGGGCTGTCTCCTTAGCTGTAAAAAAAAAAAAAACACCAAACGCCTAAGATTATTTTGTCTACTCTGATTTTTTGTTTATCGTATTCTATCGTTGTTGACATGACTCGGTTGCTTCTCTTTGGGGTATTTGGCCTTCCCTAAGCGTCGCAGCTTCCTGTAAAACGTGTCATTGGCTGGTTCCTCTGGCTGGTAAAAGGGTTATGTCTTGCCGTTTCAGTGGAGTGAGAGATCCTGCGCTTCTCTGCTCATCTTATCTGACGCACATCCGAGTGTTTTATTTCTCTCTCTCTCTCTCTCTCTCTCTCTCTCTCTCTCTCTCTCTCTCTCTCTCTCTCTCTCTCTCTCTCTCTCTCTCTCTCTCTCTCTCTCTCTCTCTCTCTCTCTCTCTCTCTCTCTCTCTCTCTCTCTCTCTCTCTATCTCTCTCTCTCTCTCTCTCTCTCTCTCTCTCTCTCTCTCTCTCTCTCTCTCTCTCTCTCTCTCTCTCTCTCTCTCTCTCTCTCTCTCTCTCTCTCTCTCTCTCTCTCTCTCTCTCTCTCTCTTCCTCTTCCCGTTTTCTTTTTCCCGCCTCTGTATGTCGATGAAGTATAAAGACACTCAGAAAGACTCGCCCTTCTTTTCCCTCGTCTGGTGTGTCGTCGGTCCTCTTCATCGCCCGCAGCCACGTCCTCATCTTCTGGGAGGGGATGAGCCTGCGTTTTTTACCCTTGTAATTCGGAACTGCACGCGTGTAAGGCATCACTGAGTCTCGTGAACAGCAAGATTGAAGCGCTGATAGCCGCTGTTTTAGGAGAAGGTTATGTTCGGAGAGTAACTCGTAGTAGCGACCCAACTTGACCTACCTACCTACTGAGTATTCTAGCCCTGTAGGATGACAGGGTGAGGTCAGCCCCGCCCCCGCCCACCCATGTCCCAGGCCTTCTCTCTCTCGGCCTTGGCGTGGTCGGCCTAAACAGTGTAAGGCCAAGCTCCTTTTATAGTTGCAAGCTTCTATTTTACGATGACCCTATACAGTGCCTCTCATGCACGATTTAAACTACAGCAAAAAAGGGCAAAATAAACATGGCGACTGATGCCTTTTGTTATGCTTTTATTAATATCAAGTCACAGGATCAGGTAACAGGGGGCAGCGTGACATAATCATTCATCACACTGTGCAAGCCAAACCCCGCGGACAGTCTGACATTCCCGTGAGTCGCGCCGTCCGTGTGTTCCCGAGGCGGCCGCGGCACCACACTGTTCCGGGGAGGGGACGGCGCTGCGCAAAATACCCTAAAGATGCAAGAAAAGAGAAGTTTAGTTCATACAGATGGTTGCTATTTCTTAGCCCGATTGAACTATAATAATATATATATATATATATATATATATATATATATATATATATATATATATATATATATATATATATATATATATATATATATATATATATATATATATATATATATATATATATATATATTCTCAATGTTAAAGTTCATATTGTCAGTGAGAGTCCTTGTGCTGCTTGCAATATATGTTTTTGTTGTGTTGTAGCTTCTAGTGCAGTGTTTCTCAACCAGGGGTCCGCGGACCCCTAGGGGGCAGCATAAACCTATCAAGGGGTCCGCAGAACGGGGAATTCAACACATTACAGTTAATCCTGCCATGGCTCATTTTTTTTTTATAATTCATGATTACACAATGTGTCTTAATCGAGATGTCCAGTTTTTTTTTTTTTTTTTCCCTGGCTAGTTGCGTCTCTCAGAGTGTGGCGATGATTTGTATAATATATTATAATGTTCCTATCACTAAAGGAGGTAGGAAGACACCTACCGAACGGGCGTGAGTTACTCCCGGTGAGGATATACGGGAAGCGAGGAGGGTGCTGAAGCCCTTCAAAGAGCCTTCCCATGTCCTCACTAACCGTTTCCCTTTTGTCTCATCAACACCAGAGAGCAGTTCAGCATGCTCTCTAAAGACAGTTCCTCTCTCTTTCTACACCACACTACATTCACACAACACTTCCTCGGAGTTCCCGCCTGGGGGGGGACCATAAATTCCCCCAGGGAGGACTCCCTTTCTGGCTGCCGACTTGAGAGGTGTCCTGATAACTCCTCGAACCTCCTCCTTATCAATTTCTGCAACATTCGTGTTCTTCGTTCTAATTTTCATTCTGTGGAACACCATCTCTCCTCCTCTAAACCTCACCTTCTCTTCCTCACCGAAACACAGGTTTCTGAGGCTACTGACAGCAACCTCTACTCTGCTCCCTCGTACTATCTATATCCTAAATTTCAATCCAAAGCTGAATGTTGCGCCTACGTGCGCAACGACATCGCTTGCTCTCGTATCCACGACCTTGACTCTACTGAATTTTCCACCATCTGGCTAAGACTTCGTTGTCACTCTATTACTAAATACATCTGTGCTGTTTATCTCTCACCTAACACTACTAACTATGTAAAATTCTTTGAATATTTGAATTCTAAAGTGGAGCACATCTTGACTCACTCTCCCTTCGCTGAAATCTCCATCTTGGGGGATTTCAATGTTCACCACCATGTAACGGGCTTGTCGGGGGGCGTTTAAAGGGTGTTGATTAAGACTTCAGCTTCCTTAAGGCGAATTATATTCGTAGCCTTTATGTACAAGAAGCGTCGGAGCGAGAGCGACTGTCGTTGTGTGTCAGTCGGAAGGAGTGACGAGTTACAGGTTGGAAAATAATTGTTACAATTGGTCACGTATGTCAAGGTGACCTCCGCGCACCATCGGAGTGCGAAGTATACAAAACTGAGACGGTAAACACTGACGGACGACATTCCTATAAGGTGGCGTGATCTATCTGTCGTGGGTTTTTCCATTGACAATTGTATGCCTAATTCGTGGTGATATTAAATAATAATAATACATTGATATCCTACTATAACAACCAGCTTTGGCTTTCATCCTCTTTCACTGACCAGCCTGGTGAACAAGCCTACAACTTTGCTCTCCTCAACGACCTAGAGCAGTTGGTTCAGCACCCTACACGTATTCCCGACCGTCTTGGAGACAGCCCAACATTCTAGACCCCTTCCTTACCTTTAATCCTTCTGCTTACTCTGTCAAACTGTTCCCTCCGTTGGGCTCCTCCGATCATGACCTTATTTCTCTTTCCTGTCCTATCGCTCCTGTACATCCTCAAGATCCACCGAAGAGGCGTTGCTTCTGGCATTTTGCTTCAGCTCGGTGGGACGACCTGAGGATGTACTTTTCCATTCCGTGGAATGATTACTGCTTCCAGGAGAGAGACCCTCTGTGTGTGCCCAGCGCATCTCAGAGGTTATTGTCTCTGGAATGGAGGCATACATTCCACGTTCTCTCTCTACTCCTCATGCTAAAAAGCCTTGGTTTAATCATGCTTGTTCTCGTGCTATTAAAGATAGAGAGGCAGCTTACAAAAGGTTCCAGAGCCTTCGAACTCCCGCTAACTATGACCTTTACATTTCAGCCCGGAATCGTGCCAAATCTATTCTCCGACTTACCAAAACTTCTTTTATCGATAGAAAATATCAACACCTTGCTTCTTCTAATTCTTCCCGTGACTTCTGGCATCTAGCCAAAAATATCTCCTCCAATCTCACTTCTTCCTCTTTCCCTCATCTCCTTAACCCTGACGGCAGCACTGCCGTCTCGTCTCTCTCTAAGGCTGAACTCTTCGCTCAAACTTTCTGTAAGAACTCCACCTTGGACGATTCTGGGCATATTCCTCCTACTTATCCCCTCTCTGATTCCTTTATGCCTGTTATTAAGATTCTTCCAAATGATATTTTCTATGCCCTCTCTGGCCTCAACTCTCAGATGGCTTATGGACCTGATGGAGTGCCTCTTATTGTCCTTAAAAACTGTGCTTCCGTGCTGACACCCTGCCTGGTCAGACTCTTTCGTCTCTGCCTATCAGCATCTACCTTTCCATCCTGCTGGAAGTATGCCTTTGTACAGCCTGTGCCTAAGAAGGGTGACCGTTCCAATCCCTCAAACTACTGCCCTATAGCTTTACTTTCCTGTCTATCTAAAGCTTTTGAATCAATCATTAACCGGAAGATTCAAAAGCACCTTTCCACTTCTAACCTTTTATCTGATCGCCAGTATGGGTTCCGCAAGGGGCGTTCTACTTCCGATCTTCTTGCTCTCTTAACTGACTCTTGGTCATCCTCTCTTAGCCGTTTCGGTGAAACTTTCTCTGTTGCGCTAGACATATCGAAAGCCTTCAATAGAGTCTGGCACAAATCTTTGCTTTCTAAACTGCCCTCTTTCGGATTCTATCCCTCTCCCTGTTCCTTTATCTCCAGTTTCCTTTCCGGCCGTTCTATCTCTGTGGTGGTAGACGGTCACTGTTCTTCCCCTAAACCTATCAACAGTGGTGTTCCACAGGGCTCTGTCCTATCACCCACTCTCTTCCTGTTATTCATCAATGTTCTTCTTTCCATAAAAAAACTGTCCTGTCCACTCATACGCCGACGACTCCACTCTGCATTATTCAACTTCTTTCAACAGAAGACCCTCTCAACAGGAAGTACACGACTCCAGACTGGAGGCTGCAGAACGCTTAACCTCAGACCTTGCTATCATTTCCGATTGGGGCAGAAGGAATCTTGTATCCTTCAATGCCTCAAAAACTCAATTTCTCCACCTATCAACTTGACACAATCTTCCAAACACCTATCCCCTATTCTTCGACAACACTCAGCTATCACCATCTTCAACACTAAACATCCTCGGTCTATCCTTTACTCAAAATCTTAACTGGAAACTTCACATCTCGTCTCTCGCTAAATCAGCTTCCTCGAGGTTGGGCGTTCTGTATCGTCTCCGCCAGTTCTTCTCCCCCACGCAGTTGCTATCCATATACAGGGGCCTTGTCCGCCCTCGTATGGAGTATGCATCTCACGTGTGGGGGGGGAGCTCCACTCACACAGCTCCTCTGGACAGAGTGGAGTCTAAGGCTCTTCGTCTCATCAGCTCTCCTCCTCCTACCTCTTAAATTCCGTCGCGATGTTGCCTCTCTTTCTATCTTCTATCGATATTTCCACGCTGACTGCTCTTCTGAACTTGCTAACTGCATGCCTCCCCCCCTCCTGCGGCCCCGCTGCACACGACTTTCTACTCATGCTTATCCCTATACTGTCCAAACCCCTTATGCAAAAGTTAACCAGCATCTTCACTCTTTCATCCCTCACGCTGGTAAACTCTGGAACAATCTTCCTTCATCTGCATTTCCTCCTGCCTACGATTTGAACTCTTTTAAGAGAAGGGTATCAGGACACCTCTCCTCCCGAAACTGACCTCTCTTTCGGCCACCTCTTTGGATTCTTTTTTAGAAGCAGCGAGTAGCGGGCTTTATTTTATTATTGTTTCCTTTTTTTGTGCCCTTGAGCTGCCTCCTTTGTTGTAAAAAAAAAAAAACACTTTAAAAAGTGAGGAAGTTATATTTGTTGGCACTAGTGCCACTAGAAACCTTGTGGGCTCAATGTTTTCATGAGTTCCCGATTTCTCATGGAGCAGCTATGAAAGTGTTGTTACCTGTCACCACCACCTGCCTATGTGAGTCAAGCTTTTCAGCCATGACAGCACTGAAAACTAAATATTGGTCAAGATTAAGGATCGAAGATGACATGCGTGTTAGTTTATCAAGAATACCCCCACGCATTGATAACATCATTGCTAGCAGTCAGCAGCAAGTATAATATTAAGTGAAACACAAACATCGTTTGCAGATAAAGAAAAAGTTAATTGATCATAATTTTTTTTAATGTGAGAAGCTTTTTATGTGAACATGTTATTTGTAACTTAATTTTTCAGTCGCTAAATAAGATTTTATCATTTTGAAAGCCTAATTATTCTGTTTTCTTAGAAGTGAAGTTTACTTTATTTTCCGTTTCGTAAATATACGCAATTTTCTCTTTTATTTTTGTATCATGTTTGTGCAGTGAATACAATCTGATGATTAACACCACTTCCTATGAAAAGAAAACCTTTTATTAACCATTCTTACATGGAAATGTAAAATTACTATATCCTATCTAATCCCGTACCAAAGGGGTCCCCTGAAAATATAAGTGGATGTAAGGGGTCCACAAAGGTTGAAAGGTTGAGAAACACTGTTCTAGTGTGTCAGGATGGCCGTGGTGCTGGCCCAGTCACGCGTAATGCAGCCTGAGGATTTTGCACAAGAGCGGCGGGCACTCAAGGCTCGCTGAAACTTGTCACCCTCCAACACAACAGTGACGAGTACCTTGGCATGAAACACATCTCCTCGCCCCCTCAAAGGTAAAGGGATTAATATGTCACCATCCAACACAACAGTGACGAGTACCTAGGCATGAAACACATCTCCTCGCCCCCTCAAAGGTAAAGGGATTAATATGTCACCATCCAACACAACAGTGACGAGTACCTTGGCATGAAACACATCTCCCCGCCCCCTCAAAGGTAAAGGGATTAATATGTCACCATCCAACACAACAGTGACGAGTACCTTGGCATGAAACACATCTCCTCGCCCCCTCAAAGGTAAAGGGATTAATATGTCACCATCCAACACAACAGTGACGAGTACCTAGGCATGAAACACATCTCCCCGCCCCCTCAAAGGTAAAGGGATTAATATGTCACCATCCACACAACAGTAACAAGTACGAAAGCATGAAATACGTTTCCCTGTCTCCCAACGAGTAAAAAGATTGACTGATTTCTCACAATCCAAAACAACTGTAACAAGTAGGGAAGCATGAATTACGTGCCCCGCCCCCCAAGGAGAAAAAGATTGACTGATTTATTTATATATTTATTATTATTATTATTATTTTTTTACGTCTACACTTATAGCGCCGGTAGGCTTTAGCGTGGGGCCTGGATGGTGTTCTGCCCCAGCCCGTCATGGCGCAGGCAAGTGTTTATAGTGGCGCCATCTTCTCTTGGCTCATGCTGCCCCCCGGAACTCGTTCTTGATTCACATGGACGGTTTGCTCTAGAGTCCGGGTTGATGAGTGGTCTTCAGGACAGCATGTGGGTAGTTTTAAGCCACTCGGCGGTGACTGAAAAATCCGAGGTGGTAGCGTGGGGATTCGAACTCGCGTCGTCCATCACGTGGTGAATGTGGGCCCAGCACGCTACCACTCAGCCACCGCCTACCCATATGAAACGAAATACCATAAAAAAAAGTTAAAATGACGTGCACAATGCGGTGCTTTCGACTGATCACATGTATTAATACACGCACGTCAGGGCTGAACACAATATAATGACGTGCACAATGGGGTGCTGCAGACTGATCACATGTATTAATACACGCACGTCAGGGCTGAACACAATATAATGACGTGCACAATGGGGTGCTGCAGACTGATCACATGTATTAATACACGCACGTCAGGGCTGAACACAACAGCATCACACAGCTGGGGAACACTCGCATGGACAAGTCACAGAGCAATACAGAATAGGGATACACATGTACAAGTATTATAGATTAATTAAGATAAGTATCTGAACAAAACCATCTTGATAATCCTTAACAGTATTGTTTAAGACATATGTTTCCTTATTTGCTAACTTATTAACTAAATCATCGAGATCAGAAAATCAGCAACAGGTTCTCAGTAGATCGCTGTAGTTGTATCTTCACTGTCCACTAAAGGTCCCTTCGGCGCCTACAGCAGGACCTGGAGTTGCTGGCCTCACTCCCAGCAGGAATCCAGGGTCTGGGTGTGCCTCTTGGGGGTCATTACCACACACAGACAGACGGCAAAGAATCTTCGGCAGCAACAAGAGTTTTTTTCCTACTGACAACTGGGATCAAACGCCCCAGCTCCATTTGGAGAGCACGAACAACAAATGTCTTCAGCACCCCAATCGTTGTACCTGGCGACTGGATGAGCCTGTTGGCCGTATTGCTGTTAAACAAAACGTCATCCCATAAGTTAACTGCTAACACAAAGGTCAGGGTGGGCGCCTTCCCCTGGTGGTGTCGCGTTGTCTTATCTCGGCAAAGATGTTCTCACAGCCAGGCGAGTTTCCCTTCCCGCGAGACCGTCTGATCGTGGCTCCCATCTCGTGTCCGATAGTTGAATTACTACTACAGGCGAACAGTCCTCAGCACGGAAGGCGCACAAGCTACAGGAATGGCTGGGGATCAGGCCGCCGACAGGACAATATTCACGCCTTCCTGCAATGTTTGTCTGGCGTCGTGTCAATCACCGACATCATCAAGGTTTCCGAAGTCGAGTGGAGCGGGAACAGTCATGCAGGCTAGGCGTGTTAGTGACAAAGTGGCCGTGGAATGGAGGGTGTGCTTCTGACACGCAATGGCTAGAGGTAATCCCTGTTGACCGGCTCGTACAGATTGTTCTCCACGACTACTGTCTCTTGCTGTTCACTCACTGGTGGGTGCTGTCATGGAGGCGGAGAAGGGTTCGTACAGACTGTTCTCCACGACTACTGTATCTTGCTGTTCACTCACTGGTGGGTGCTGTCATGGAGGCGGGGAAAGGTTCGTACAGACTGTTCCCCACGACTACTGTCTCTTGCTGTTCACTCACTGGTGGGTGCTGTCATGGAGGCGGGGAAGGGTTCGTACAGACTGTTCTTCATGACTTATGTCTCTTGCTGTTCACTCACTGGTGGGTGCTGTCATGGAGCCAGGGAAGGGTTCGTACAGACTGTTCTCCACGACTACTGTCTCTTGCTGTTCACTCACTGGTGGGTGCTGTCAGTGAGCCGGGTAGGAGTTCGTAAAGACTGTTCTCCACGACTACCGTCCCTTGCTGTTCCCTGGCGGCGGGGGTCATGTGGCCGGGGAAGCGTTCGTACAGACTGTTCTCCACGACTACCGTCCCTTGCTGTTCCCTGGCGGCGGGGGTCATGTGGCCGGGGAAGCGTTCGTACAGACTGTTCTCCACGACTACCGTCCCTTGCTGTTCCCTGGCGGCGGGGGTCACGGGGCCGGGGAAGGGTTCGTACAGACTGTTCTCCATGATGTGCACTGAACCTATCTCCGGTGAGGCTGGAGAGGACTGTGGACGATACAGGATCTCTGAAGAGGTTTAGATTAGCATTAGCATTATTATTATTATGATTATCATTATTATTATTATTATTATTATTATTATTATTATTATTATTATTAGTAGTAGTAGTAGTAGTAGTAGTAGTAGTAGTAGTAGTAGTAGTAGTAGTAGTGGTTCGTAGTCAGTAGTTGTATATATATGTAGATACAATACGAGCAACAGTAACAAGAGGGATAAATGACCCGTGAAGTGCAATTCCTGAATGACAAACATGTATGATCAACACATTAGTTTTGTACACGTGCTTCTTCCAGGTGATTAGGACACACACACGGCCTTTGTTTGTTGATGTTAGCGTGGCCTGCGTTAAGATGGCGGCGGCAATTACTTGGGACGGGAAGACAGGAAACGATTACGTATTCTCTCTCTCTCTCTCTCTCTCTCTCTCTCTCTCTCTCTCTCTCTCTCTCTCTCTCTCTCTCTCTCTCTCTCTCTCTCTCTCTCTCTCTCTCTCTCTCTCTCTCTCTCTCTCTCTCTCTCTCTCTCTCTCTCTCTCTCTCTCTCTCTCTCTCTTTTTTATTTTATTTAAACTGACGAATCTATTGTACACAACATATTTGTATTTTGCCGACGACACTTAATGCGATCGTTCGAGTAGCATATGTTTCACTGTGCACTATTCAGGGCTTAAAATGTCACTTTTTCTTGTGCATTATTTCAAAAGCCCTTTACACTTGTTCACTGTGTATTTAGCATCACTAGTGGTGTGGGGCATGTTCTTCGCCACTGTGAGCAGCCGCTTTTACCTGCTGGGTGGACATTTCCCTCACTGTTAGCCCTGCTGCAGTGAATGTGTTCCACAGGTGGGACACCCTGGAGGTGAAGGTCCGCTGGTGCTGGCTGGCGCGTGACCTCGGCACCCCGACCTGCTCGTGGTTGGAGAGTACCGTTCTCGTATCTCTCACAGCCTCTCGCGGGGGGAGCCTCAGTCTCGCCAGGTGTGGTATTCCTTGTACCTGGGCCTTGTGGAACACCACCAACGCAGCGACGTCCCGGCGGTGCTCCAGAGTGTCTAGATGTATAATATCCTGAGGGGGCGGCTGGGGGTTGTTCTCCTGTAACAGTCGCTGCACCCGTCGCTCCACCTTGTCCAGTCTCTGCAGGTGTGTGGCAGCGCTGGACATCCAGGTCAGAGTCCCGTACTCCAGGTAGGATCTTACCTGGGCCTTGTAGAGGAGTATAATTAATCGCTTGTCGAGGAAATTAGTCACTCTACGAAGGGCAGAGACACGTAGGGAGGCTTGGTGGGCGACGTGTTTCAGGTGGCGGTCGAAGCGCAGCTCTCGGTCCAAGTCCACTCCGAGGATCCTGACGTAATCCTGGAGCGGGAGGGTGACGGAGCCAAACATCACCCTTCCTTCGACAACTTGTGTAGCTGCCGGGGACCGAGAGATCACCATCGCCTGAGTCTTCTCAGGAGCAAAGTTCACCTGCTAGCGCTCCCCCCACTCCCGTATCAAGCGTAGTTGCTGGTTGACCTCAGCAACCGCTTGCTGGCTTTCTTGGCGAGGGGTAGAGGAGGCGTGCAGTCGTCAGCGTATGCAGAGACTGCTGGCAGACTCCTGAGAAGGTCGTCGATGTACAGATTCCAGAGGACAGGTCCCAGCACAGATCCCTGAGGGACTGAGGCACCCACTGGGAGGTCCTTGGACTGCTGGCCGCCGACGACGACGTGGAGGCTTCTTCCTTGAAGGTAGTCGCTCATCAGCATCAGTAGGTGTCCTTGGATGCCTTTGGCACGAAGCTTCTCCAGCAAGCCCGCGTGCCACACCCGGTCAAAAGCACCCGCGATGTCGAGAGCGACGACAATGGTATCCAGGCCGGTGTCTAGTGAGTCCTGCCAATCCCTGGAGAGGAGCAGCAGGAGGTCTAAAGTGGAGCGGCCAGATCTGTACCCAAACTGCTGGTCAGTGATGAGGGCGTTGTTCTCGAGGTGGCGGGTCTCCACCACTATTCTCTCGAAGATTTTTCCAACTACAGACAGGAGGGAGATAGGCCTGTAGTTGGCAGGGTCAGATCTGGCCCGCTTTTTGTGAACCGGCACCACGCGAGCCTCCTTCCATATAGAGGGCCAGGTGTTCTCCCGGACACAGGCCCCGAACACCTCCGAGAGGGGTCCTGCCAGCTCACTGGAGCAGTGACGCAGCACATGTGGGCTAACGTTGTCAGGACCAGTGGCCTTCCTGACGTCCACCGCTCTTAGAAGGCGCTCCACTTGCTCCCGGTGTACCGCAACCTCTGTCAGGGTCTGGTTGCATTCCTGTGGCAGTTGTGGTGGAGGTCTGGTGGGGTTGGCGACGGACATCTTGGCAGAGAAAAGGTCAGCCAGGAGCTCTGCCTTCTCCCTGCTGCTGGTGGCTGTGGTGCCGTCCTGCTTGGTGAGGGGAGGGATTGTTTCTTGGTGGCTGCTGCCTTGCTTTTCCTTAACAAGGGTCCACCAGGTATTGCTGCCCACCCCAGGCCCGTACAGCTTGGCGCGGAGGTCTCTTTCCCACCTCCGTTTCGCCCATTTACTGGTGGCCACCATATTTTTTTGCACGCTGCTCGATGCAGGGCTTTGTTGCGGCGGGTTGGGCTCCTTTTGTAGCGGAGCCACGCAGAATATTTTCTTTCTGCAGCAAGGCGGCAGCGGTAACCAAACCAGGGCTGATCGGTGGGCTTGGAGGTGTACTGGCGGTGTGGAATGTGCTCTCGTTGGAGAGCTTTGAGCCGTTCAGTAAAGGCCTTCGCCATGGGCTCTGCTCGCCCAGACAGAAGGGTGTGCCAGTCTGTCTGCTGCAGGTCTCTTTTAAGGGAGGGCCAGTCAGCTCTGTCCCACAGCCAGATAGTGTGGGAAGTGGCCTCATCCCGCGCCACGCCCACGTCTGCTCGGGTTAGGATGGCGTGGTGGTCAGAGCTGCCAACCGGCCCAAGCTGTTGGCACGTGACCCTGCCCTCTCCCAGGTCCGAGATAACGGGGTCCAGCGTCCCGCCTCGCTCATGGGTCGGGAAGGTGACATGATCTGTCAGACCCTGCACCGTCAGGAGATTCTCGTAGGCGGCTCCCTCCATGTGCTGGTTTAAGCCGCCCACGATTAGGACGTGCCTGCAGCGTCCCCCCCCCCCCTCTCTCTCTCTCTCTCTCTCTCTCTCTCTCTCTCTCTCTCTCTCTCTCTCTCTCTCTCTCTCTCTCTCTCTCTCTCTCTCTCTCTCTCTCTCTCTCTCTCTCTCTCTCTCTCTCTCTCTCTCTCTCTCTCTCTCTCTCTCTCTAGAATATGGCAAAGAAGGTGAAGCCAGCAGTGAAAACCCTAACAACTCTGAACACTCCAAGGACTGTCTTACCATAGATCACATTAATGGCCATAGCTGATAACAAAATCGGATTATCGACCATCCGCTACTTATTTAAATATATATCGGTATCTTCGTTACTTTTGTAACCAAACTAGCGATAATCGCTACTGTTATAGTAGGATATCAATGTATTATTATTATTTAATATCACCACGAATTAGGCATACAATTGTCAATGGAAAAACCCCACGACAGATAGATCACGCCACCTTATAGGAATGTCGTCCGTCAGTGTTTACCGTCTCAGTTTTGTATACTTAGCACTCCGATGGTGCGTGGAGGTCACCTTGACATACGTGACCAATTGTAACAATTATTTTCCAACCTGTAACTCGCCACTCCTTCACGAGAGTCCGACTGACACACAACGACAGTCGCTCTCGCTCCGTCGCTTCTTGTACATAAAGGCTACGAATATAATTCGCCTTAAGGAAGCTGAAGTCTTAATCAACACCCTTTAAACGCCCCCCGACAAGCCCGTTACATTTGGTTGGCAGCGGTCACCCCGCGCCTGTGCCTTCGCTACCTCGTTCTCCTCCAAGCCACGAGAACTCACCAACAAACTCCGGGGACAGGCGTACAAGGGAAGAAGGAGTCAACGCACCTGCCGTCCGCGGCAACGCACCAGCCGTCCGCGGCAACGCACCTGCCGTCCGCGGCAACGCACCAGCCGTCCGCGGCATCTCACAAGGCGCCCACCTACGTGCAACTCACAAGGCGCCAGCTACAAGCATCTCACAAGGCGCCCACCTACGTGCAACTCACAAGGCGCCAGCTACAAGCATCTCACAAGTCGCCACCTACGTGCAACTCACAAGGCGCCTGCTACAAGCATCTCACAAGTCGCCACCTACGTGCAACTCACGAGGCGCCAGCTACAAGCATCTCCCAAGTCGCCTCCTACGTGCAACTCACAAGGCGCCAGCTACAAGCATCTCCCAAGTCGCCTCCTACGTGCAACTCACAAGGCGCCAGCTACAAGCATCTCCCAAGTCGCCACCTACGTGCAACTCACAAGGCGCCAGCTACAAGCATCTCCCAAGTCGCCACCTACGTGCAACTCACACGGCGCCAGCTACAAGCATCTCCCAAGTCGCCACCTTCGTGCAACTCACATGGCGCCAGCTACAAGCATCTCACAGGTCGCCACCTACGTGCAACTCACACGGCGCCAGCTACAGGCATCTCACAAGTCGCCACCTACGTGCAACTCACAAGGCGCCATCTACAAGCCTCGAGCACACCAGCTATAAGCAACTCTACAGGCGTCCAGCCTACAAGCCTCGAGCACACCAGCTACAAGCCTACAGGCTCTACAGCCTACAAGCCTCGAGCACACCAGCTTCCAGCAACTCTACAGGCGTCAAGCCTACAAGCCCCGAGCACACCCACAGGCCTACGCAGCCGATAGCGAGGGCCACAATCTACAAGCCGCTCCCCCGCTTCAAGCCAGCACTGCTACGTACCCTGCAAGCCACTCCACGATACGGCAGAGGTATTCACACCTGCAACGAGGAGGCACGCCCCGCTGACCTTGGGACACCCCGCATGCCCCTCGCTCCACAGCTGGCGGCACCACCGCCGCTGCCGGGAGCATCGCCCCAAACCTCTTCCGGCAAACAGTCAGCAAGGGTACCCGCGGACATCTCCCGGTGACTGCAAGCTGTTCCCACTACCGTCTCTTGCAAGGCGTCTTCTCAAGAGGTTACACACCCAAGTCGTCTTGTCTGCCACCGCCGCCCATCTCTTCCTATAACAAGGACGACGCGGCCATCATACGTCTGGCGGCTGTGTACCAGCTCCCAGCCGCGCACCGCGGCCGCTCATTTTGCTGGGTCAGCAGTTTTTCAACCTCCATTGCGAGTCCTCCGATGTCCGCCCATCCCTCACCTCTCACCGCCGCTGTGGCCGCGGCCGAGGTTTCCTGACGCGCCTACAACGACTGCACGTAACCCAGGGCATCACAAGCCGTCGCCCTCTCCACTACATCAGCTGATTAATCTTGGTATTTGTGGATATTCCATTCTTGTCCAAATTTGCCGACTCGGCTCATTTTCATTATTATCTGTGCAGAGGCACGATTTTTTTTATTTCTGTGTTCTTAACGCTGTTACTCAGTCATAATTGTGGGAGTTACGTTCATTCGCATACGATATTGATTCTTTCTTATTGTTTGCTAGCGAGTCTATTGAGTATAATGTGATTTCCCTGATCAAAGTTAATCTTCATCAGTGTGCCCTGCCTCCGTTTTCTTTTCACCGCTCGAGAGAAAACGTGAGCATCAATGGTATACTCACTTTACATACCACTTGTTTATATAGTTATTCTTTCTATATATACCCATATCATTAGGGCATTCCATTATAACCTTAACTTCTATTACGTCTATACAGGCACCTTGCTAGCCATTCTTTCTTGCCTTTTAGGGTTTCAACGCAAACTATTCATTCATACACGTTCCGTTTATTGGTTCATATTTACAGCTATCAACATATGCTCCTATTTTGTAAATGATTTACACCATAGTATGAACAAAGACACTCTCGCTAAACTCGGCGACACCTTTAACCAGTTGGCTCGTCCTTCAAGTGAAGAGGGACTGGAACACGATACCACAACCGGTGAATTTACTAAGGTAATCTTATGTTCAGGCACTCATTATTTATCAATTACAGGCCGCAGAATTCGTTCAACCCAGGGTTCGTCTGCATACTTACAACCCACTCAAGGTTCAAGGACACCCTCACCAGCATCCCTCGCACCAGCCGCAGTATTACAGGCTCAAAGTAAGGTCTCTCTCACCTGTAGTTTTTGCAAACAATCAGGACATTCTGAACATTCTTGTTTCGCGAAACGTAGGGAATCAACACATTCGAGACGGGGCTCAGATAGGAGGTCAGGAGGTTACAGGGGCGGGCATCATTCATCACACAGGAACCCTAGGCCAAACCATCAGCGGAAGGCTGCCTTTTGCCATATCCACGGGAATTGTTTTCATGATTCAGACAGTTGTTCTGCAATACAAAAGGCCAAGGAGGAACAGAAGTACAAGTCCTCAGCGGACAGTAAACCACACTCCTCTTCTCAGAATAAAAAGACATGACTTCGTGACAGCCCCGAGGCGTACATCCAAGTGTCCCTTAAGGAAAATACTAATTGGGAGCAGCTTGACTCCGTCATTGCCGCCTTGGGACGGACAAGCATAATTGCCCTCCCTTGCAAGGTGGGCAACACTTCACTCACCTTAGCGGTTGACACAGGTGCCACAGTCAATGTCATATCCGACTCCGCTTACAGGTCACTGACACGACAAGCGAGTGGGGAAAATTGGCCGCTCCAAGAGAACGACCTGATTGTGGTAGGCGTGACGGGCACCACTTTGGGTATCCTTGGGCGAGTACCACTAACAGTCAGCTTACATGAAAAAGTATGTCCCTTTCGAGATTTCTTTTATGTCTCTAGCAGGTTTGCTTTACCTGTGGATGGGATCTTAGGATTGAACGCCATGAAAGACCTGCATCGCCATAAACCCTGTAAGCAACGCGATCGTGTATCAAGGCCGACGCATACAGGGGATGGTCAATCCATCGCCTCTGTCAACTGTAATCTCACCTCAGAGGTGGACAATGACCAACCACCACAGACTCAGGGGCTGCCACCGCCCAAGTGTCCCCTCTTACGGTCAAACCACACGAAACCATTGCAGACTTGTGGCGGACAGTAACGGCAGTCGTAGAAGGTCCTCATATAGTTCCGGATCGTGCTGCAAAACTTGTTAAAATCCGTTTGCCTAACGCCCCTCCGGCGGGCAGTGATGTGTGTATCGACGGAGTTCCTCACATACACCGCGTGACGGTGGAGGTAACTCTTGCGACAGTCAAGGAGGGAGGCTTTGCAGAGGCATTGGTAATAAACACGTCTGGATCCTGTATCCTTAAAACACGGTGTTCGATTATGCCAGTGTCTAGTGTATGGGAGAAATGTCGCCCCGGAACCAGCTGAATACCCTTCAGCCCAAGTCTCAGGCATAACCTCGGCGTGTCAGGCTTCTCCCGAACAAGACACAGCTAATTTAGAGGCATTCCTAAAAGTTGCACACTATTCCGAAATTAAGCCAACCTTAGTCCAGCTTCTGGAACATTATCGGGGGGCGCTTGCTCTACCAGGCGAGCCGCTTGGAGTTACGCAGTGTGCTGAACACCACATTAAGTTAAAACCCAATACAAATCCTGTATATATCAATGCGTACAAGCTCCCCCACAGTCAGAGGGAGGTGATGCAACAACTTATCTTTGAAATGTTAGAAAAAGGTGTCATCAAAGAATCGAATTCCCCGTGGAATTCACCCTTGTTCCTGGTTCCAAAGAAAGGCTCTTATCGTCCTGTGATTGATTTCCGGCGTGTGAACACCGCGACCGTGGATGATCATTTTCCGCTTCCCGTTCTTAGAGATCTTCTGATGTGTCTCGGTAGAGGAAATAAAGTCTTTACGAGTCTTGATCTGGTCAGTGGCTACTGGCAACTGCCCATGGCCCCGAGGCACGTGAAATAACGGCTTTCATCACGCCTCATGGCCACGATGAGGTGACGAGGATGCCGTTCGGGCTCACAGGAGCTCCCTTGACTTTCCAAAGGACAATGAACAGTATTTTTGGTGACTTGCTGGGCAACTCTGTCTATGTGTATTTAGACGACATCATCATAGCAAGTAAAGACGTGCATGCACACATGGAAACACTAAAAGCAGTCCTACACAGACTTCAAGAGGTCGGATTAAAGCTCAAAATCACCAAATGTGAATTTTAAAGCCTCGGATCAAGTTCTTGGGGCATGTCGTGGACGAATTCAGCATCCACAGTGGACGACAAAATAAAGGCTATTGCCGAGTTCCTCAGCCAACGTCTGCGGACAAGGTACGGTCTTTCTTGGGTGTCGCAGGTTATTACAGGCCTTTCATTAAGGACTTCGCAGCTCGCGCGAGTCCCCTAACGCATCTTTTAAAGAAAGACGTACCATTTCAGTGGCTCCCAGCTCAACAAACGAGTTTTGAGGATTTAAAGAAAGCGCTTACACAGGCTCCGGTCCTTGTCTTTCCGGATTTCAGGACCCCTTTCAGCTTTGTACCGACGCTTCGGCTAGTGGAGTAGGAGCCGCGCTGATGCAAACAGATATGTCCGGCAAAAGCATGTGATAGCGTTCGCCAGTCGAGTACTTACAGCTCCGGAAAGAACTATTCTGTTACCCACCTAGAGGCTCTTGCCATTGTGTGGGCTCTGAAGCATTTTCGTGACATTGTGATGGGGTACAAAATTGTGGTGTTTACGGACCACGCGGCCATAACTGATCTTTTCAAGGGAAAAAACCTACACGGTCGTCTGGCAAGATGGTTCTTAACGATCCAAGCATACAATCCGGAGATAAAATACATCACCGGGAAAACAAATGTGGTCGCAGATGCCTTATCTCGGAATGTTCCGATAGGCGCGATTACCACCCCAGAGGTCATCCACAACTTCACTTCACCTGAGCTACACACTGCTCAGCGTGACCACCCTGTGTGGAAGAGGTTAATTTACGCCCTCGAGTCGGGAGACGAATCAAACCTTCCTGAATTGCCAGTTCCCTTTTCACAATTCTTCCTATCAGAGGACAACCTCCTTTGTAGGTCATGGCCAACCAAACCGGTACCTATAGACCAACTGGTCATCCCAGACATATACGTCCCCGTGACGCTTAAGCTGGTCCATAACACACCCATTGCGGGTCACCCAGGCAGAGACAAGACGCTATCTGTCACCAGACGAAAATTCTACTGGCCCACATTACGGGTTGATGTAGAAAAACATGTCGCACATTGCGTCGTTTGTGCTAAGCACAAGGGGTCCGTCAAAGGGCCAGCACCTATGTTGCAATACCCAGTACTAGAGGCGCCATGGGATGTTGTTAATATAGACTTACTACAGCTCCCCCAGAGCCAACATGGCTCGCGCTACTTATTGGTGTGCGTCGACCAGTTCTCTAGGTTTCTTGTTCTAGCGCCTCTCAAGGACAAGACAGCCACACGCGTGGCCCATGCCCTCGTGACTCACGTGTTGTGTCCACATCCGTCTCCTCGAATTCTTTTGAGTGACAATGGCACCGAGTTTAGGAACTCAGTATTGAGCGAAATATGCGCTCAGTTTAACATCACGCAATCCTTCATCACAGCTTACCACCCAGCTGCTAATGGGTTGGCGGAGAGGGCTAATAGGAAAATCTTACAGGTCCTCAGGCCTATCGTGAACGATCTCCACGATAATTGGGAGGATTGGCTATCGCATATAGCCGCTTCCATAAATACGTCGATAAACGACTCTACGGGGAAGTCTCCCTACTACATCTTGTATGGGGTGGAGAAACGTCTTCCGTACGACTTCCTAACAACCCCACAGCAACCTCTCTACAACATTGATAGGTACGCACAACAGCAGATGCATATGTTTTCCAAGATACACTCAGAAGTTAGGTGTACGTTAAAAGCTACGAAGGTTGAAATGATGTCAAAACAACACAAACAGGCCGTCGGTGAATTTCAAAGGGTGACACAGTCATGATTAAGCAAGCGGAAAGGAGTTCGAAACTGGGGACTAAATTTGTGGGTCCTTACCGAGTTGTTCGGAATGTCAGGGGAAATCGGTTCGAGGTTCTCGAGTCGAATAGTGGAGTCAGTCTAGAAGTTCACAGTGATCGTCTGAAAGTAATTCCCTCACCTTTGGCCCTTGATATTGGTACTTCCCCCTCAGAGTCAAATGTTCAACAAGATACCCCCAACACCCATAGCTATGACTTGAGACCACGGGTTTAAATACTTCATTCCCACCACTTTCAGATCATGATGTTGCGTTTTCTGATCATCTTGTTGTCCCTCGGCTCCCTGCTTGCAACAACACCCATCCACCTGAAGCCTGGTGCCCTCACGGCACACATAGGAGAGGTCTTCCTCATAGAAGATGTGCTCCTCGTAAAATATCCATATACTTCCTTGACCAACAGCACGGACATAATCAGGATAGTCTCAGAAAAACTACTCGGCATGGCAGACGCCATCCGGGCTCCCAAGACTAGGGAATCAAAGGCTCCTTCTAGTACCAACTCTCTGACTCTTTTTCAACTACTGGAGGATAGGATTCTGTTCTTACGGGGAAAAGTTGATGAGGTAAACATGGATTATAGTTTTCACTCCGTTCACTCTCGGGTAAAGAGGGGGTTGCTCAACATCGTGGGGTCCGCCTCAAAGTTCCTTTTCGGTACGGCTACCGACGAGGACGTTCGCGATTTGCGGGACCACTACGCTCATGTACTTTCCTTTGCTGCTAGAAATCGCAGGGTGATCAACGCCAATTGTAGAAAACTTGCGCAATTGCATACTAACATTGACGAACTGCTAGAGCAGACAAATAAGATGGTAGAGGTTATCAACATAGTTGTCAAACAGATCGACCAGGTGAATCAGTTTCTCCTCCTAGATCAGGCCTTGCATGTATTGGAAAACGTCATTAGCTCCGTCGCAACGGCTAATCAGCAGGTTATTAGCAACATGGTTGATGCAGCGCACGGTAGAGTCACACCTGCCTTGTTCCCTCTACACGATTTGAGAACGACTGTCCAGATCGGGTATCAAAATTATAGCCTGACGCCTTTATTCACCCCGGACATGAGTCAATATTTTTACCCCTTGATTGAGTCCAGCCTCACCCCTGATGCCATAATCATTCATGTTCCCTTTCAGACGGCGGACGTGTTTGAGGCACACGAAATTGTCCCGTTCCTTTTTCGGCAAAGGACAGTGTGTTGGCCCTGGGCGTCCCCGTCTCTTGTTCTAATCGCGAAGGATTTCGCTCTGTATTCAACAGGTAGCTACTCACTCTTGCAGTATTGCAAGGAGACGGTCTTCGGGCGATTCTATTGCTCTGCGTCTCTCTTTGCCTTCCTTCCAGTTCGGGGAGGGGTTTGCGAGATCGCCCTCACCCGCGTGAACGGGTCTGACGCTCTTTCCCTGTGCCCTTACAAGCAGCTAACACCAACGCCTGTTTTCCATAAGAACTTTCAGGGTCTGCATTATTTTTATTTCCCTCAGTCATTCTATGTATCGGTCATCTGCCCGGAGGGTACCACTTATCAACGGGTTACTGGTCACTATGCCATAGCGGAAGCATGCTATATCCGCTCCACTAACATAACAACGTACCCGTCCCGGATTCGTCTGGTTTTCACGGCCAATATTTCCCATCGAGTGTTTCCTCTACGGTCTCTCGATGACATTCATTTCTCCAGCATCTCGTATGTGACTAATTCCCTTGATTCATTGTCTTTCGCGAACAAAACAGAGTTTGCGGAAACCCTGGAGGAAACGCTGCCTGATTATTTGCATCTCCCCTACCTGTACCCTGGATTTTTTGTACCAATGTTTCTGATGTTCGTCAGTCTCGTCGTCATGTGCTACCTTATTAGGAGAAACTCTGTCCTGCACGATTATTTGGTTGTGCAGACACGGCGACTGGATGCAGGGAGGCCACTGGCAAGGTAGTTTTCCTTTTCTCAGACAAGTCAGGGGACAGAAACCTGGCTGCTCCTATACTTAACATTGTACTGTGTTTCAATACTGTATTTTTTTTTTAGGAGCTAGATCAACGTTTCATTGTCTGTAACTATGCCAGTTGATAGTTTCTTCTACATGTGTCCTTATATTTATCTTTTAAGAGGTTTCTTATATTTCATGTCACACACGTTGTGGTTTCCCTCTCCCTATTTATATTATAATTCCACATCTGTTCTTACATAGCCAGTGTTTTAATATAATTGTATCATAGGCAGTCTGCTTGACAAACTCCCACTATGTATGTTCATGGTACCTAGACTGCTATTTCGATTTTTATATATCGCGAGGTCGCGATCACTGGTAGGTGGCCGAGCAGTGTTATAGTAGGATATCAATGTATTATTATTATTTAATATCACCACGAATTAGGCATACAATTGTCAATGGAAAAACCCCACGACAGATAGATCACGCCACCTTATAGGAATGTCGTCCGTCAGTGTTTACCGTCTCAGTTTTGTATACTTCGCACTCCGATGGTGCGCGGAGGTCACCTTGACATACGTGACCAATTGTAACAATTATTTTCCAACCTGTAACTCGTCACTCCTTCCGACTGACACACAACGACAGTCGCTCTCGCTCCGTCGCTTCTTGTACATAAAGGCTACGAATATAATTCGCCTTAAGGAAGCTGAAGTCTTAATCAACACCCTTTAAACGCCCCCCGACAAGCCCGTTACACTACTTTTTTTCCGCCTCTCAGAAAAAAACGTTGTCTCCCTACTGCGAATGCGTGGCCCGGTGTTGTATGAAAAACTTCGGGGTATGAAATATCTTCGGTGATGAGATTTCATACTTAGATCATGAAAATTAAAACACTAGGTTATTTTTTTATGCTACTCAAAAATCAATATATCATTGAGAAAAATCATTTAACTTTGCCCCAAAAATGATTATTCACTGCCTCAAATTTGATATTCCATATTCGTTTGTGACCATGCCATGATACTGAAGGCACCTGGTGTTGTGTTATTTGGTGTCTCATAGTCAAGAGCTGGCGATTTTGTTTACAAACACTGGTCTCTCGTGACCTGCGCATGCTCAGACCAGTAAGCGTAGCCCTGTACAGTCTCACAATGCTTTTTTAACACATTAAGAGTTGCTGGAAAGCTGAATCAAACATACAGTACCACCATCCTCGCTGTTTCTAGAACGACGTACACTCTGTACATATAAATACAACTCGTACAGAGTGTCGTTCTAGAAACAGCGAGGATGGTGGTATTGTTACTATATGTCTGATTCAGCCTTCCAGCAACTCTTAATTACGGTTTAAAATCTTTATGAGACTGTACAGGTCTACGCTTGCTGGTCTGAGCATGCACCGTTCACGAGAGACCAGAGTTTGTAAACAATTTTTGACGGTGGGGACGCCAAATAACACAACACCGGTTCAGGCATTTCTAGTACTACCGTCCATATGTACGTGTCAACGTGTGGTTTTAAGGTTTTGTAAGTTTCCTAAAATACAGATAATGAAAATTTGAATTCATCAATGTTGTTCTATCTGAAATATCAATATAGTATCGTTTTCGCCTATCGGACTTATCGCTAGCTAGTATCGGAATTGTGGATTTATATCGGGTATCGGTTATCGGTTATCGCTTATATTTGTGTCTCTTGTTAACGAATATCGGTTATCGCCGTTAAGGTTTTTCATTATCAGTTATCGGTTATCGGGAATAAGGTTTTCTGTTATCGTGCCCAGCTATGTTAATGGCCAATCCCTACTCGCAAACTTTGATGAAATAAAAATGTTAATGAGTGACAGAAATACAGACATTCTTTGCGTCAGCGAAACATGGCTCTCCCCTTACATTCCCGACACATACATCAACATTCCCAATTATAAAGTGTTCAGGTGCGACGGCGGCCGAGGTGCAGGTGTCTGTCTCTATGTTAGTGATACCCTTGCTTCTGAAATAATAGACACTAAAATAACTAAACAAACAGGGACTGAAGACATATGGGTCCGAGTGCAGTGCAGGAAATTACCATCTGTCATAGTAGGATGTATTTACAGGCACCCAAAGGCTCTCGCTAATTCATATGATCATATAACTGAAACTATACGATCTATTATGCTTCATAAAAAAACATTCTTAATAATAGGCTATCTAAATGACGACCTTCTCTCGCCTACCAGCAAACTCTCAGGCTTATTAAAGAATAATAAACTAACACAACTAATAAGCAAACCCACACGACTAACCCCCACCACTGCTACACTACTGGATGTAATAATAACCAATAACTCTGACCTCATATTACACAGTGACGTAATCCCTAACCCTATCGCTGATCACGAGCTTATCACAGCCACAGTCAATATGAAAAAGCCAAAACGAATACCAGTTATAAAAACATTCAGAGACTTAAAGTTATATGATAATGATAAATTCTGCGAAAGCCTGCTAAACAGCGTCACCGAACTGAATCAAATATTAAACACGGATAATGTTAATGACCAAGTGAGCATACTAACTTCAGTGTTCACCAGATGCTTAGACAACCTTGCTCCAATGGTAACACGTGAAATAAAACGACCCCCTGCTCCCTGGATCAGCAATGAAATTAATGAATGTATAAATCTCAGAAATACAACACAACGTAACCTCATAAACAACAGAAAAGATAAAATACTACAAGATAGGTACAGATACCTGAAGAAACGCGTAAAAACCCTAATTAATATATCCAAAAATAATTACTATCAGTCCCAACTCAAAGATTGCAAAGGTAATACGTCTGCCACTTGGAAAGTTGTAAAATAATTAGTTCCCAATAAAAAGAACAGCTCAAACAATCAAATACCTGGCAGCTCAGAAACTTTGTGTGAAGATTTTAATACTTTTTTTGCTAACGTGGGAAAAAACACATACGAAAAGACACAATCTACGCTATTAAACATACAAAACAGTCCCCCAGTGGAAAATGCCATACACGACAGACACCTCGCAGACCACACACACGAAGAAAACGGCACACTCTTTCGCCCCACACCCACAGACACTGACACACTCATCTTAACGATAAAGAGCTTGCACGAAACAAAATCATTTGGATCCGATGGTATTCCTCTTCGTTTCCTTAAGGACTCTCTCTTCATTACCGCTTATTACTTGACTCAAATAATAAACACTTCTATTGTTACCGGCATCTTTCCTACACAGTGGAAAAACGCTGTAGTTACCCCCCTCTATAAAGCTGGCGACGTGAGTAATGCCGGTAATTATCGCCCAATATCCCTATTACCTATCTTCTCTAAAGTTATAGAAAAAATAGTTGCAAACCAATTAACTAAATACCTTGAAAATAACAAACACTTGTCCGACACTCAGCATGACTTTCGCCCCCACCTCTCAACCAGCACTGCACTCACGGCCGTCACCGATAAACTATACTACAATATGGACACCAAACAATTATCGTTGCTTACACTTTGTGACCTATCAAAAGCATTTGATAGCGTTAGCCATAAGATTCTCCTCCACAAACTCTCAAATGTTAAAGTAGACACATTTTGGTTCCAAGACTACTTATCGAACAGAACACAGACAGTACGCCTACAAAACCATTTCTCCACAAAGGCAAACCTACAATATGGCGTTCCACAAGGCTCCATTTTAGGGCTTATATTATTTACACTCTATGTAAACGACATGCATGAAAACTTCGACGACTGCACACTGATACAATATGCAGACGACACACAATTTCTCCATAGTGGGCCACTAAAGGATATAAATCTACTAGTGAAAAAAGTTGAAACCACCCTAAGCAAAGCCATGGTGTACTTTAATAAAAATGGTCTAATGTTAAACACCCAGAAAACCCAATGTATATTTATAGGAAGCAGACAACTAATATCAAGAATACCTGATAACACAACCATTCTCTTCCATGATAGTAAGATCGAACCCTCAAACAATGTAAAGAATTTAGGATTGTATATAGACCAATATTTAGTGTTTGATCACCATATAACCGAAATCAGTAAGAAAATCCTAGGAACACTTATGTATGCAAATAGAATAAAACAATGTTTTGATAAACCCACAAGGCAGCTTATGGCAGTCACTAGTATTAAGTATACAAAACTATTGTAATACTATATGGGGGACAACTAACAATACGCTGCTAACTAAAGTACAGAAACTACAGAACTTCGCTGCCAAAATCGTAGAAGGGAAGGCCCAGAAATATGATCATGTAACTCCGATAATTAAGGAACTCAATTGGCTCAATGTTTCACAACAAATAACTTTTGACACAGCAGTGAATATATATAAACATCTACACGGTCAATACCCTGAATATCTAATGCCTCTCCCCTCTGTAAACAGCATCACCAACAGCACAACACGCCAGCAGGGTAATCTGTATGTACCAAGAACACACACAGACACAGGAGCCAGACAACTTTCTCTACACGGGCCTAAACTTTGGAACTCCCTGCCAGCACATATAAGCACTGCCCACACCTTGCATAAATTCAAATATATTCTGAAAGAGTTCTTACTTAATCGAAACTGAAACAACTGATGAATAACTAATTATCTCATTGCAATAACCTATGTACTTTTTATGTATTTGGATGTAAGAATAACCACTTCTGGTGGAAATAAACTTATTATTATTATTATTATTATTATTATTATTATTATTATTATTATTATTATTATTATTATTATTATTATTATTATTATTATTATTATTATTATTATCTCTCTCTCTCTCTCTCTCTCTCTCTCTCTCTCTCTCTCTCTCTCTCTCTCTCTCTCTCTCTCTCTCTCTCTCTCTCTCTCTCTCTCTCTCTCTCTCTCTCTCTCTCTCTCTCTCTCTCTCTCTCTCTCTCTCTCTCTCTCTCTCTCTCTCTCTCTCTCTCTCTCTCTCTCTCTCTCTCTCTCTCTCTCTCTCTCTCTCTCTCTCTCTCTCTCTCTCTCTCTCTCTCTCTCTCTCTCTCACTCTCTCTCTCTCTCTCTCTCTCTCTCTCTCTCTCTCTCTCTCTCTCTCTCTCTCTCTCTCTCTCTCTCTCTCTCTCTCTCTCTCTCTCTCTCTCTCTCTCTCTCTCTCTCTCTCTCTCGCTCCTGCTCCTGCTTCCGTGACCTCGCTCGCTTGCGATTCCACCTCGTGTGCCGTACTGCACTGTACTTTAGATCTTGCTGTGCTGTGTGCCGTGTGCTATTTCGCGTTGTGCTGCGTACTGCTTATTGTCAACCGAGTTTGCTTCCTGCAGAGGTGTGCTGTTTGCTGTGCGACCACGTGCTTCGCTGGACAGGATTAAGTGTTGCCCTTATTTTTACTACCTCTCTCTGCCTGTATCTACCCTCTCGCCAAAGCGCCCTGTAAAACATATATACACATATACACAAAACACAGTGTTACACTATTTCCGCCAAATTCATTATATATTCCAGATTCCACTCCTACGCCACTCCCTACACAGGTGTGGAGAGTGGCCTGACCTAACTCGACCCGAGTATTCCCCCGAGACACACTAATCCTCTTAATTTCTTCCTCACCTGCGTGTCTCTCCCTCTCGTCCCTCGCGTTTCGCTCCTCCTTCTCTTCTCTCGCCCCCCCCCCTCTCTCGCCTCCCCTCTCCATTGCCCCCCCCCCCCTCTCTCTCTCTCTCTCTCTCTCTCTCTCTCTCTCTCTCTCTCTCTCTCTCTCTCTCTCTCTCTCTCTCTCTCTCTCTCTCTCTCTCTCTCTCTCTCTCTCTCTCTCTCTCTCTCTCTCTCTCTCTCTCTCTCTCTCTCTCTCTCTCTCTCTCTCTCTCTCTCTCTCTCTCTCTCTCTCTCTCTCTCTCTCTCTCTCTCTCTCTCTCTCTCTCTCTCTCTCTCTCTCTCTCTCTCTCTCTCTCTCTCCTCTCTCTCTCTCTCTCTCCTCCTCTCTCTCCCATCTCTCTCTCTCCTTCCCATCTCTCTCTCTCTCTCTCTCTCTCTCTCTCTCTCTCTTATTCTCGCTTATTCACGCGCGAGTCCCTCTGCCCTACGAAAAAGAAAAAGAAAAGCAAACAAATAGATAAACACTACTCACTTGCTCTCTCCTCCTAACCAAGATGGCGCTAAAGAAATGCTCGACTTGCACTGGAAACTTCTCTGGCCATTTCTTCACAGGACGATCGACCGTCTGCAAGATCTGCCTGTTGACACAGTAGATGGAAACGAGACTCCTTCAACAGGACGAAAGGCTGACGGCTGGCGAGAAGATCACCAAACTAACAAGTACTGTTGAAACCTTGCAGGAGTTTATCCAGGCCAACATCGTCGCCCCTGCTGCAAGTGACGCCTCATCACCCTCCGCACCTGCACTCGATGCCCAACCACCTTCCGAAGAAGACACGTCACAGGGGACCGGTAGAGCTGACGCTGAATGCTTCACCCCCGTGAGAGGAGGAGCCAGACCCGCCCCTAGAGCCATTTATCCTACTCATTGCTACAACAGATTTGCCATACTGGAGGAGGAGGACGAGGAACAGAGCACCTTCTTGGTCGGGGACTCTATGATTCGCCATCAGGTGGTCGAATTCTGTGGCAGAGTCCCCCATCGTAGGCTTAACTACTGTTATCCTGGAGCTGGTGTTGACGACATCACAGCTGCCCTGGACGAGGTATCCGCTGAGGCCTCTAATGACTCACTCTTTGTTCTCCACACAGGTACAAACGACGTCACCACGACCCGGTCTGAGGAGCTGCTGGACAAGTACCGTAGGCTCATCCAGCAGTATAAGTCTAAATCCCCAAATATTTTGATTTCAGGAATTCTACCACGGACGTGGGATGAGGGAGACTTCTACAGTAAGGCCTTCAGCCTCAACAACCGCCTACAGACTCTCTGCGGAGAGCTTGACGTCGAGTTCTTTAACGCCTGGAACCATTTCTACGGCCAGAGTAAACTTTTCCAAAGGGACGGCATACACTTGTCCCCCATCGGGGCAGCCAGATTCGGAAGGTTCCTCAATGACGCCGTACGTAACGCCCGAACAACAAAAAACGACTTTCAGCCACGTCCTTCCATTCCGCCCGTGTAAATAGACACCATACACCGCAACAAACTCATAACATTGAACCCTTCAGTACCACCACCTCTATTACCAAGCCTCAAGATAACCTAAGAGTCCTTAGTTTCAATGCGCGTAGCCGAAGAAACAAGTTTGATGAACTGCGATGTCTTGCTCTGACAGAAAACTTTGACGTAATTGCTATAACCGAAACATTTATCGACACCACAAATATTGATTTAGGTTCCGAATACAACATAGATGGCTACAGACTCTTCAACAAGGATCGTGTAAACCGTAGAGGTGGTGGTATCGCCCTTTTTGTCAAAAGCTATTTGCAACCCACTGACGAAACACCAAGAAACAGTAACGTTGAACGTTTGTGCGTGCGTAAACACTGCAAAAGTCAATTTAAATATATCTGTCACTTACAGGCCTCCGGGGCAATCACTCGATGCCGATCTTGAAATGTACAGCGTCTTAAGGCAGTCACTTAATAACAGCGACTCACTGATATTAGGAGACTTTAACCTCCCCCATATCGACTGGGCGACACCGTCGGGTACAGAAGGTGAGTCCCATAGAATGATCGAATTTTTAGAGGAAAACTATCTAAGCCAAATGGTTTCTGAACCAACTCGACAAAATAACATACTTGACCTTGTTATAGCGACCCAAGATAACTTAGTCAGTAATGTCACGGTAGGAGAACACCTCGGTTCCTGCGATCTTAAACTAGTGCGCGTTGACATTAGAGCTCAAACATCGGTGACTGAAAATAAAGTAAAGGTGCCCAATTTCAAAAGAGCCAACTTCGTAAAAATCCGACGAAAACTAATAGATATGCAACTATCAGATGACGGCAATGTAGAGGACGCCTGGCTAAGCTTTAAAAATCACTTACTCACTCAGCGGGACACATTTGTCCCCTTGTGCGAGAAGCGAATTAACACTAATAAAAGCCCACCTTGGTTTAATATCGAAATTAAACACTCAGTCAAGGAGAGAAAATTGTTTTACAGGTTAAAGAAAGAACAAAGCACGCCCGAAAACATTAGACCCTACAATGATGCCAGGCGACGAGTAAACAGATTAGTGCGTCAGGCAAAGCGTAGATATGAAGAAAATATTGCAGCCAACTGTAAAAATAATCCGAAATCCTTCTTCAGTTACATAAACTACAGAAAGGCGATCAGAAGTGGAATTGGACCCTTAACAAACAGCGACGGTGCACTAGTGACTGACAGCCAACACGTTGCAAACCTATTAAACAATTACTTTTCCTCGGTGTTTAATACTAACAGTCCTCCCACCACTACCACCAACACCAGTACTAATGTAAATCCCGAGCATGCATTGCCTAACTTTGAAATAAAACCCGACGAAGTCCTTAAAGCCCTCAAATCACTTAAAACAAATAAAAGTCCTGGACCTGACAAAGTTTATCCAACTCTGCTGAAAGAAACAAAGAGCGAAATACTCTCCTCCCTCACAATTGTATTCAATATGTCCTTGCGACAAGGCATCGTCCCTTCAGATTGGAAAAAGGCTAACGTGACACCGATTTTTAAGAAAGGAGACAAAAAAATACCAGGTAATTACCGGCCCATTAGTCTAACTTCGGTTGTAGGTAAGCTACTTGAGGGCATAATTAGAGACAAAATTGTGAGTTACCTTGAAAGCCACTCATTAATTGGGGACTCACAACATGGCCTCCGAAACAAAAGATCCTGCCTATCAAACCTATTAACCTTTTATAACGACCTCTTCACTGTTTATGACGTAACCAAATTACTGGACGTAGTCTATCTTGATTTCCAGAAAGCGTTTGATAAAGTCCCGCATCATAAATTACTTTACAAATTAAAGCAAATAGGTATTGACGGTCAATTAAACCAATGGATCGCGAATTGGTTGAGCAACAGACAACAAAGAGTAGTGATTGACGGATTTAACTCAGAGTGGGCGCCGGTCACTAGTGGCGTCCCTCAGGGCTCGGTTCTTGGCCCAGTGCTCTTCATTATTTACATCAACGACGTGGATGTTGGACTCAATAATCGCATTAGTAAATTTTCAGACGACACAAAGATTGGTAACTCGGTTCTCACTGACGAAGACAGGCAAAGCCTCCAAGAGGATTTGCACACAATTTCAGCTTGGTCGGATAGATGGGAGATGCCCTTTATCGTAGACAAGTGCCAGGTCCTTCAAGTTGGAACGAGGAATAAGAAGCTCGATTACGAAATGCGCGGCGTTAAACTCAAAAGCGTTCAATGCGTCAAGGACTTGGGGGTCAAAATCGCGTCAAACCTCAAATTCACACAGCAATGCATCGATGCAGCAAATAAAGCGAACAGAATGTTGGGCTTCATTAAAAGAAACTTTTTATTCAAGAATAAAGATGTAATACTCCTGCTCTACAATAGTTTAGTCAGACCCCACTTAGAATATGCGGTACAGTTTTGGTCTCCCCACCATGCAAAGGATATTGCTAAATTAGGAGGTGTTCAGCGTCGGGCAACGAAAATGATCCCTTCCTTGCGCAACAAATCCTACGAAGAAAGGCTTTCTACCCTCAACATGTTCTCTCTTGAGAAACGTCGCCTCCGAGGAAAACTGATCGAATGTTTTAAAATACTTAATGGTTTCACGAATGTAGACAGATCAACATTGTTTATGATCGATGACACTTTGCGCACGAGGAACAATGGCGTAAAACTCAGATGTAAACAAGTAAACTCAGACTGCACCAAATTTTTCTTCACCAACGTTGTAGTGCGAGAATGAAATAAGCTCCCACCATCAGTGGTCCAGTGTAACACGATTGACTCCTTCAAAAATAAGCTCGACCGTCACTTCCTTCAACTTAATATCAACTAGAGTAGAAATGCAACGTTTTGGAGCCTTCTGATTAATGTAAAATCACTTAGGTTTAAGGACAGACCACCAAGTCTGGACCAAGGGGTCTGTGTGGTCTGATTTTCTATGTAATTCTATGTAATTCTCTCTCTCTCTCTCTCTCTCTCTCTCTCTCTCTCTCTCTCTCTCTCTCTCTCTCTCTCTCTCTCTCTCTCTCTCTCTCTCTCTCTCTCTCTCTCTCTCTCTCTCTCTCTCTCTCTCTCTCTCTCTCTCTCTCTCTCTCTCTCTCTCTCTCTCTCTCTCTCTCTCTCTCTCTCTCTCTCTCTCTCTATATATATATATATATATATATATATATATATATATATATATATATATATATATATATATATATATATATATATATATGTAAACGACCTTTGGCGCTATTTCTCGAACTGCCAAATAATCCAGTATGCTGACGACACCCAGTTTATCCACAGTGGTTACATAGATGATCTTAACAACATGATACGTAAAGGAGAAGAAACTGTTAAACTTGCAAAACAATACTTTAATAAGATTGGTCTACTGTTAAATGCACAAAAGACGCAGTGCATGTTCATTGGAACAAGGCGGCTCCTCTCACAGATTCCTCCCGACACTCACATGCAGGTGGACGGGAACGTTATCACTCCCAGCTCATCTCTTAAGAACCTGGGCGTTTACTTTGACAGCCACTTATTGTTTGATGCACATATCTCCGAGATGAGCAAAAAAGTATACGCAACAATTATGCACGTTAATAGAATAAGGGAACACTTTAATAAAACAACAAGAATTTCTGTCATTCAATCATTAGTCATGAGTATAATTAATTATGGGATCAGTATCTGGGGAGCTACTAATGCTTCTCAAATACATCGCGTGCAAAAACTACAAAATTTTGCAGCAAAGGTAGCACTTGGAGGAGCTCCCAGGAGTGAACAAGCTACTCCATTTATCAGAGAACTTGGCTGGCTCAAAATAAAACAGAAACATACTTTTGAAATCGGAGTAATTATCTACAAACTCATTAATAAAAAAGTTCCTAATTGCGCGTTCCCACTGCCAACAGCGGGCGAGAGGCACAACCACAATGTCAGCACGAGGCAATCTGAACAGCTCTAGATTACCATGTGCAGCACTAACTTGGGCACCAAGTCCCTCCAAGTTGCCGGACCCACACTATGGAACAGCTTTCTTAACAACGTGAAAAATACTTCCTGCCTTAACACTTTTAAAACACGTCTGAAGATACATCTTTTCAACAAACAATTTGAATTGTGAATATTACATGACATGTTCCACTGTTTTAGATCAATCGACTTTTTTACACTTTCACTCCGACTGCCCCACCATTTTATGTTATATTGTCTGACTACATCTTACTCATACTCTGATCATAACACTTTAAAATATACTTTAACCTTTTATGATGATAACGTTTTAGCTTTTTATGTTTAATACTTTTTATCTTATAACTCACGAATGTTGTTTAACTCAATTTTAATATAGGTGTTTTCTTTTGTGTATTAACTTCATATTAATGTTCTCGTAAGCGTAAGTCTCATGTAAAAGAATAACCATTGTAACAATTTTTTTTTTTTTTTTTTTTTACGTTGATTGCCTATTGCGCCGGTAGGCATCTTCCCGGTGGGGCCTGATGGTCGGCCCAAGGCTTCTTCCAGGTGGGGCCTGATGGTCGGCCCAGCCCGTTCTGGCGCAGGCGAGTGTTTATAGTGGCGCCATCTTGCATTGGCTCATGCTGCCCCCCGGAACTCGTTCTTGATTCGCTTGGACAGCTTCCTCTAGAGTCCGGGTTGATGGGTGGTCTTCAGGACAGCATGTGGGTAGTTTTAAGCCACTCGGCGGTGACTGAAAAATCCGAGTGGTAACGTGGGGATTCGAACCCGCGTCGTCCATCACGCGGTGAATGTGGGCCCAGTACGCTACCACCTACGCCACCGCCTACCCAGTGGAAATAAAGTTCTTCTTCTTATTATTATTCTCTCTCTCTCTCTCTCTCTCTCTCTCTCTCTCTCTCTCTCTCTCTCTCTCTCTCTCTCTCTCTCTCTCTCTCTCTCTCTCTCTCTCTCGAACAAACATACGACTAGAAACTCAACATTCACGGATTTATACCACCACCACCACCACCACCACCCACAACAACACCAACAACAATTATTCTAACACTCATCAACATAGGAAAGTGGGCTGCTTCAACTGTGGAGAGTTCAACCAAAGGCGATCCACTTGTAGGCTCGACCATAAACTAAAATGTGAAGTGTGTCATGTGCTTGGACATAAGGGTCAATTATGCAGCTACTACAGTGGATAGGAAAAAAGGCAACGAAGATTCAGCCGAAGTGTGTGCCTCGAAAAAGGATCATCTTACTATCGAACATGTAAACGCGCAATCCATGCAGTCCAATTTTGAAGAAATTAAGCTTCTTGTATCTGCCAGAAATATCGATATTTTGTGTGTGTCTGAGACATGGCTACTCACTGAAACTCCAAATGCATCTGTTACCATTCCCGGCTACAAAATATTTAGATGTGATCACGGACGTGGTGGTGGCGTGTGTATATTCGTGAGAAGCTTGTTGAAAACTAATGTTATTGACCTACCATTTCCGAAACAGCCAGGAGTTGAAGACGTATGGGTGAGTGTACAGTGCCATATGTTACCAGCTATCATCATTGGGTGTGTTTACAGACACCCTAAGGCTCCCGTTGTTTCGTTCGAGTATTTACAAGATTTAGGCAATTATGTTTGAGCAAGAAAGGTTTTTATGTTTTAGGTGATTTTAATGACGATTTACTTTGAAAAGGAAATAGACTGAGTGGTATCATTAGGAACAATAAGCTCTCACAATTGATTGACGAACCTACTCGAGTGACGCCCACATCTGCAAAACTGCTAGACTTGGTGGTTACTAATAACACGAGTCTTGTCCTTACTAAAAATGTCGTGCCTCAGGTTATTGCGGACCACGACGTAATCAGCATCAAAGTCAATATCAATAAACCGACGTGCAAACCTTTATCGAGAACTTTCCGTCACCTCGGGGGCTACAGCAAGGATATTTTATGTAATCTACTTATGTCGGAATCTCTTACTTTTAATAAAATAATGGAAACAGATGACGTGGATCTATAGACAAATATCTTTAATAATACTTTTATTCAATGTTTAGATAAATGTGCTCCAGTTGTTACCAAAGAAATAAGTAGACCTTTTGCTCCCTGGTTCAACGATGACTTGCGGCAGGCCATAAAGAAAAGGGATGATACTCGAAGCAAACTGAAGAGAGACAGGCATAACACTGACCTGCAGCACCAGTACACTGACGAGAAGAAAATTGTAAAGGATTGTCTTACTTCATCCAAAAAGGAATACTATAAGAACAAACTAAGTGACTGCAGGGGCGATTCCTCCGCCACCTGGAAAGTTATCAAGGAGATAGTTCCCAGTCATAGAAGTAGCTCAAAGACTTGCGAGTTTGAAACCCACGATAGTGTTATCGATAAAGTAGAAGAATTTAACATTTTTTTCGCAAACATAGGAAAGAACACTTATGACACAACACAACAGACTTTATCAAAGAACGACATACTTCCTATGGACCGAATGACTTCAGAATGTAACGAGACTGTTGCAAAATTCAGACCAAAACCAGTAGACACAAACACACTGATATTAATAATCAAAGGTCTGAAGGAAACGCGTGCTGTGGGTTCTGATGGCATATCGCTTCAGTTTATCAAGGATGTCCTATGCATTATTGCTTTCTATTTAACTTGTATTATCAATACTTCATTAGTTACCGGTGTATTCCCTCAAGCCTGGAAGCATGCACTTGTCATCCCTGTGTTCAAAACTGGCGATCCTAACAATGTCAATAATTACCGTCCCATTTCCCTTTCACCAATAATATCAAAGATTTTAGAGAAAATTGTATCAAACCATCTTTTATCTTTTTTAGAAACCAATAATTTCTTTCTAAATGCCAGCACGGATTCCGTCCTAATTTGTCGACCGAGTCTGCTCTCACGGTGGTAACTGACGCTATTTACAATAATAAGGACAGCAAGAAAATATCGCTCCTAACGTTATGCGATCTGTCTAAAGCTTTCGACAGTGTAAGCCACAATTTCCTCTTGAGCAAGTGTGCTAAGCTCAACATCGAACCTCAGTGGCTCGGCAGTTACCTTCATAACATAACTCAGTCTGTCAAACTCAAAACTGTAAGTTCTACGAAAATTCGTTAGTTATGGCGTCCCTCAAGGTTCCATTCTAGGACCAATTTAATTTAACTTATACGTCAATGAGATGGCTGACTATATAACAGAATGCACAATAGTCCAGTATGCCGATGACACGTAATTTCTACATTATGACATTATAGAAAATTTAAATACTATTATCAACGCAGCAGAAGCAACACTCGATAAAGCTAAAGAATATTTTCTCAGGAAAGGTCTGCTCGTCAATCCAAGTAAAACACAATGTATCTTCATCGGCAACAGGCAATTGCTGCCCCACATTCCTGAGGACACTGTTGTCCGATTTGATGGCACCGGCATTCGTCCCAGCACTCATGTTAAAAACTTGGGCCTGTACATGGACCGCTACATGACCTTCGATATACACATTAACGAGCTGGCTAAGAGAGTGATGGGGACACTAATATACATTGGTCGAGTAAGCATGAATTTTGACAAAAGCACGAGGAAAACTGTAGTTCAAGCACTTGTGCTCAGCCTGATAAACTATTGTATTAGGATCTGGGGAACCACCAACACTACGCTTATACACAAAGTACAGAAACTTCAAAATTTTGCAGCCCGAGTGTCTATTGGTGGCATGAAAAAATATGACCACGTCTCCCCAGCCTTCAGAGAACTAAAATGGCTCAAAGTAAAACAAAAACATTTTCTAGACATCACTACAGCCATGTACAAATCCCTGAACAAAATGACCCCTGCTTGGCTTTTGTCATTTCCCACCGTCCACAGTACAACAAGCAGCGTAACAAGGCAGAGAAATAATCTGGTAGAGCCCGGGACAAAGACAAACTCTGGTGCCAGGGCCTTCTTAGTAAACGACCCTAAAGTGTGGAATTCCCTCCCAGCCCACGTCACTATTGCCAGTACGCTTCCTTGTTTTAAAAGAAGTCACCAAACATATTCTAGATGCCCCCGATGGATAACTATTCTAGATGCCCCCGACGGATAACTAATGCTGATCCTCCTCCTCAAAGCTTTATCCCCGAGTATCACTAGGGAAAACGGGCCCTTGTCCTAAGTGCAAAAATGCTCCCTCCCTGCGCGGGGGAGCACGGGCTAAGCCTATTGGCGGCCCGTAGCAGGATGCCGACAGACCGACTCTATCGGCGATCGAAATCTATCCGACCGAGTCGGTCTGTCGACGAGGACTGGCGTGTCTCTGACTAATGCTGATATTTGAATATGTTTTTAGTATGTTGACGAAACTACTGCCAATGCTTCACTACTTCTGTTATACTAAAGTCACTTTTTATGTATGGTTTCCAGCTCACTTTTTATACGCTTTTTACGTCTGCTTTATTTTATTTTGTTTCATTTATTTTTTATCCAAGTTTAGATTTTATTGGTATTTTTTACACTCACATTTTATGTCTTTTATTTTTCATCAAATTCTAGATTTTATTGGCATGTCTTACATTCACTTTCTATGTATGTTTTATTATTATTTTTTTCATCTAAGGTTAGGTCTTACAGGCATCCCTTGCAATAACTTTTTATGTATGTTTTATTTTTATCAAAGTTTAGGTCTCGTATGCATTTTCTACACTTTTTTTTTTTTAGGTAGTTTTATTTTACTAAGTTTACCCCTATAGACATCTTCTACAATCTTTGCTATGCATATTCTAATCCTATCAAAGACTATGTTTTATATAGGCAATATTTTACTTTTTATAGGTATTTTGACGTCATGAGGAATCCCTTATTTAAACAATTCTCTTCATTCATGTTCTAAGATATGCTATTCAAGATGTTCTGTATTATACTAAAGATGACTTGTAGACATATGTCTATTTCATTGATGTGTAATAACCACTACCCTGTGGAAATAAACGAATTTGAATTTGAATTTGAAATTTGAACTCTTTCTCAGTACTCACCCTGCCCCTCTCCCTGTCCACGCCGTCGCCTCCAGTAGGTCACACACACCACAATGGCCAGGATCACCGCCACCACCACCGCTATCGGCACCGCTATCACCACTGTCGAAGAGGAGAGAGACAGAGTGACCTTTCCTTGTGGCGGCGAAGGTGTGGACGTGGTGTGGCTGTGGTTGTCAGGGTGGAGGAAGAGCTTGTAAGAGGAACACCTGGAGGGGCTGTGGTGGCATAGGTTGTGGATGGTGTTGTGGTGGTAGTGCCTGGAGGTGTTAGTGTTGTGGTGGTGGTGGTGGTGGTGATGGTAGTGGATGTTGTGGTGTTGGTACCTTGAGGCTTGAGGTGTTGTTGTGGTGGTTGGTGGTGGTGATGGTAGTGGATGTTGTGGTGTTAGTACCTTGAGGCTTGAGGTGTTGTTGTGGTGGTTGGTGGTGGTGATGGTAGTGGATGTTGTGGTGTTAGTACCTTGAGGCTTGAGGTGTTGTTGTGGTGGTGGTGGTGGTGATGGTAGTGGATGTTGTGGTGTTAGTAACGTGATTTGGTGTTGTTGTGTTGGTGATGGTGGTGATGATGGTAGTACCTGGAGGTGCTGTTGTTGTTGTGGTGGTTGTGGTGGTGGTGGTAGTAACTGGAGGTGCTGTTGTTGTTGTTGTTGTGGTGGTGGTGGTGGTAGTAACATGAGGTGCTGTTGTTGTTGTTGTGGTGGTGGTGGTGGTGGTGGTAGGGCGCGGCGGATCCCTGCAGGTGGGTGGCTTATGCAGGTTCGTGAATTGTGTTGGACCGTGACATCTGCCGCCCGTTTCTTTGGCTGTGCTTGTCCAGCTGGAAGAGCCGTGAGCCACAATACTGAGGACAGCGATGTATCTGTTCCATGTTGTTTTCCTCGTGCATCTTCCTCTGTATCCTTCAATGGTTAGGGTGAAATGCAGAATTTGGTTCAATATATTCGGTGCTTCCACATCCACCTTCAGTTTGATCCACTTGGTGTCACTGTAACACTTGTCAAGGCCAAACCAAGCTACCTGACGGACTGGTGCAGAGACAAAATTTAATGTTTCTGTCACTACAAGACTAACTCCCTTGAAGTCATCTCCCGGCTTCACGTACACTGTTGTCGACTCACTATATCTTCCTAATTCTTTTCTTCTCTCCAAACAAATTGTCTCCTTCCCTCCTTCACTGACGGCCACCACTTCATGAAGATCCTCACAGTCCCTGGTGCCGTGGGCGCCTCCAAGACGCAGCAGGAGCACCGCCGCCACAGCCACACGCCCCGCCATTACCCCAAGACACGCCAAGTCTGTTTGTCTCTGGGTGTGAGGGTGAGGGAGCCGGATGGACGCCGGATATACTTTCCCCCTGATATATAATACAAAGACTTAGAACACACACACACACACACACACACACACACACACACACACACATATGGTATTTATATATTACATATTTATATATATATTATGGGGAGTTAGTTAGACCAGGAAGAAAATCATTTAAGAAGTTGATCTTGAGTTTTGTGCGGGTAGAAAATGAAAAAAATAATGCGAAAACAAAGTGATAGAGAGGGAGGAAGGGAGACACAGGGAAGGCACAGAGAAGAGAAGACGGACACCTGAACACCATATTAGGAACAGAAACAAAAATAAATAAGAAGGAAAGAGAGAAAGAAAAGAAAAGGAAGTGAAATAAGAATGAAAAAAAAAAAGATAGATAAACATGAATAGAAAAACGAGAGAGAGAGAGAGAGAGAGAGAGAGAGAGAGAGAGAGAGAGAGAGAGAGATATTATTATTATTATTATTATTATTATTATTATTATTATTATTATTATTATTATTATTATTATTATTATTATTATTATTATTATTATTATTATTATTATTATTATTATTATTATTATTATTATCATAATCCCCCTTCCTATCTCTCTCTCCCCTCTATATCCTTCCCCTCTCTCTATCGCCTTCTCTCTCTCTCTCTCTCTCTCTCTCTCTATATATATATATATATATATATCATTTTTTTAATTATTTTTTCGTTTCATTTTATCTATTTTATCGTTTTTATTATTCCTTTTTCTCTTTTCCTTTTCTTTATCTTCTTTTTGTCCTTTTCCTTTCGTCTTTCTATTCCTCCGTTATTCTCTGTTATTCATTTGTCTCTTCGTGCCTCAGTTTTTCTCTTCTCTCCGCTTCTCTTCCCTTTTTCTTATCTCATCTCCGTTAGTCTTCTTCCTTTCTCTGCTCCTCACTTTCCTCCTCTTCATGTCTTTTCTTCCCTCCGTTCCTCCCTTCTCCTTTCCTTTCTTTCCGCTCTCCTCTTTCCATCTCTCCTCCCTATTCTCCCGTCCTCCCTCATCGCCCCCTTCTTCATTCCCTTTCCCTTGATGGTAGGTTTGGCTGGTCTGGTGGTGGTGGTGACAGTGGTGGTTGTGGTGGAGGTGGTGGTGGTGGTGGCAGTGGTGTTGGTGGTGGTTGTGGTGGTGGTTCTTGTCGCCAGAGGAGGTCATAGCAGCGATAAAGGTCACCGTGTTTGTAAAGTCATGAGCCGCGACGGATGTGTTTTGTCTCTGCGCATCAGTCACCTAATCTCAAAGTGCTCGTTTCTTTGTGCATGGGCTGACTTCTTATTGCTTCGTGTCTCCATGTCCACGTTCGTCTCTTTCTCTGATAACCTCAAGACGAGCTCCTTCTCTTCGTCCGCACTCCCCTCTTTCCTCGTCTCCCTAAACGCCTTCAAGAGGAACAAGAAGACCAAGACGCCTCGCCAGCCAACCCTGATCCCTCACCCTTGCCTGACCTCCTTCTGCCTTGTCGTGCTGGGGGGAGGGGGGGGGGTGATCAGTGGTGGTGGTGGTAGTGATGTGACCTCCTTCTGCCTTGTCGTGCAGGGGGGAGGGGGGGGGTGATCAGTGGTGGTGGTAGTGATGTGACCTCCTTCTGCCTTGTCGTGCAGGGGGGAGGGGGGGGGTGATCAGTGGTGGTGGTGGTAGTGATGTGACCTCTTGCCTTGTCGTGCTCGGGGGGGGGGGGAGGTGTTCAGTGGTGGTGGTAGTGATGTGACCTCCTGCCTTGTCGTGCTGGGGGGGGGGGGAGGTGTTCAGTGGTGGTGGTAGTGATGTGACCTCCTTCTGCCTTGTCGTGCTGGGGGGGGAGGTGTTCACTGGTGCTGGTGGTGATGTGACCTCCTGCCTTGTCGTGCTGGGGGGAGGTGTTCAGTGGTGGTAGTAGTGATGTGACCTCCTTCTGCCTTGTCGTGCTGGGGGGAGGTGTTCAGTGGTGCTGGTGGTGATGGTGCTAAAAGAAGTGGTGATGGAGCCCGTGGTTTTTAGAGGTGGTGGTGGTGGTACTGGTGGTGGTGGTGGTGCTGGTGATAAGGGTGGTGATGGTGGTTGTCCTGATCTATTTTAATTTTTTTCCTTCCTGCGTGTAGTTCACCCACGGCCGTATCACGCGCTGGGCTCGCACTCCCCAGCAAGTTCCCGCCTGGCAGGAGCAAGGCTCGTTATAGTCCATCTCTGGGTACTGCCGGAGCCTTGTGTGTCTCTGTGTTGTTATTCTTTATTTACAGCAAAGGAAACAGCTCGAGGGCAAAAAAAAAGAAAACAATGAAAAAAAGAGCCCGCCAATCACTGCTCCTACAGAAAAGACTTCAGAGGAGTGGCCAAAAGACAGGTCAATTTCGGGAGGAGAGGTGTCCTGATATACCCCACTGAAAGAGGTCAAGTCGTAGGCAGGAGGAAAGGAGAGAAAGGCAGGTGTGTGTGTGTGTGTGTGTGTGTGTGTGTGTGTGTGTGTGTGTGTGTGTGTGTGTGTGTGTGTGTGTGTATAATCACCGCAAATTAAAAAAAAAAGAACATTAACCCCACCTCACGCATTATATCATTAGCCTATAATTATCATTACTATTATTTTCTATTTATATCGTTGTTGTTGTTGTTGTTGTCGTCAGGTGAGGCGTTTTCGGAGGCTGGGACACCTTACCTGCCTGCTCCTTAATTACTCCCCTCACCTGTTTGGGCGTCGTGGGGAGAGAGAGAGAGAGAGAGAGAGAGAGAGAGAGAGAGAGAGAGAGAGAGAGAGAGAGAGAGAGAGAAAGGATGGGGGGGTTGGTCGTTACTATTTTAGACAGTGAGTGAGCTTGTAGTGACCCTCTAAATCTCTCCGTTTTCTCTACATTCATCTCTTTAGTCTGCCCTTTGACTCACCACGTTCTCTTTCTTTTCTCTCACTCTCAACACACACTATTCTATTTCATCAAATACACATATCCATCACACATTAATCTCTTTTGTTACGAGTCACTACATATAAATAAATGTACACAATCATTCTAATTTATATAAACAACAAGTCCACCTACTCTCCCAGGCAGCTGCGCCACATAGACTTCATCTCTCAGTTCACGACAGACATCCGGTACGTCAAAGGCGAAGACAACATCCCCGCCGACGCTCTCTCCCGTAACATCTCTGCAACATCCTCCTCCCTCATCGATTATGCCGCCATTGCTGCAGACCAAGTCGACGACGCCGAGCTGCAGCAATTGAGGGATAACCCCGCTTTGTCGATGAGGCGAGTCGAGTTCCCCGGGACCAACGTGCACCTGTACGCTGACGCATCTACCGCCACCATCCGGCCCTACCTGCCGAAGAACCACCGGTACCCACTCTTCCGCCAGCTGCACGACCTCTCTCACCCCGGGATCCGAGCGTCACAACGGATGATGTCCTCGCGTTTCATATGGACGGGGATCAACAAGGACGTCAGAGACTGGACCCGCACCTTCGTCCAGTGCCAGGCTTCCAAGGTGACGCGCCACACCGTCTCGCCTCCAGCAGCGTTCACGCCCCGATCCTCCAGACTCGAACACGTCCACGTCGACCTCGTCGGCCCACTTCCACACTCCAACGGCTACAAGTACCTCCTCACCTGTGTTGACAGGTTCACACGCTGGCCCGAAGCTGTCCCGGTCGAAGATATAACAACGGACACCATCGCCAGAGCCTTCGTCAACACCTGGGTGTCGCGCTTCGGTACGCCTCTCAGCCTCACATCCGACCGTGGAAGCCAGTTCGAGTCGAGCCTTTGGGACAAGGTCATGTCCATCCTGGGGATTAAGCGGATCAGAACCGCCAGCTACCATCCTCAGTCAAATGGCCTTGTCGAGCGCTTCCACCGCCAACTCAAGGCCTCGCTGGCAGCAACAGTTCAGGACCGCAGCGACTGGACTACGACTCTGCCCCTAGCCCTCCTCGGCATACGGACGTCCCTCAAAGAAGACTTTGGCCACTCCTCTGCAGAGCTCCTGTACGGCACCACTCTCCGCCTTCCAGGAGAGGTTCTCTCGCCCACTCCTGGCCCTCCCTGCGACATACAGGACTACGCCAGGAACCTTAAGAACGCCATGCAGAGACTCCAACCAGTGCCGCCACGTACATCACCCTCCAAGACGTTCGTGAGCCAGGACCTCGACACCTGCACACACGTGTTCGTACGGGTGGACGCCGTAAAGAAGCCCCTACAACAGCCATATGATGGCCCGTTCGCTGTCACCAGGAGGACGCGGAAGAACGTCACCATTGACCGCCACGGCAAATCCGATGTCATCGCCATCGACCGGGTCAAGCCCGCGTACCTCCTGCAGCCAGATCCTTCACCCACCAACACCGTGTCAGTGTCCCCCAGTCCAGTGATTACATACAAACTTCAGTCCCACAAGAAAAAATACGTAACGTTCCTCCTACCTCGTCACTAGGGGGGAGTTATGTAGTGACCCTCTAAATCTCTCCGTTTTCTCTACATTCATCTCTTTAGTCTGCCCTGTGACTCACCACGTTCTCTTTCTCTTCCGCCTTCTATTACACACACACCTATCTCATCCTCCATATTTCATCGAGTCGTGGGTCACTACATCATAAACATGTACCAAATCATCACGTATATTATAACAAACTCACCAACATAGATAATAACACCAAATCATCAACCTTGTATATAATAATGTATATCAACCTCTGTAAATATTATTTACCATATGTAAAAACATTCATATGCCTAAAAATAAAAATACCTCTCGAATGGAGTCACCACTGGTTATTAGTTTTGTCTTTTAACCTACAAGGCGGCCTTAGCGGATCCAAACGGCGTTGTACCAGCTACAACGTATGCTGCCTCGAAAACATACTAACATAAATGTTTGGTTTTCACTGTAGCGGCCTAGGCTGCCGTTATTTTTTTTTTTTTTTTGGGGGGGGCATATGAATGTTTTTACATATGGTAAATAATATTTACAGAGGTTGATATACATTATGATATACAAGGTTGATGATCAGTTTTCTCTATCTCTCTCTCTCTCTCTCTCTCTCTCTCTCTCTCTCTCTCTCTCTCTCTCTCTCTCTCTCTCTCTCTCTCTCTCTCTCTCTCTCTCTCTCTCTCTCTCTCTCCCGGCGAAGGAGAAGATAGAGACAAAGAAAAGCGAGGGATGGAGAAGGAAGGGAGGAAGGAGAGGAGGAAAGAAAGGAAGGATAAGAGGAAGGAAGAGAAGGAAGGAGAGAAGGTTGGAGGAAAAACATAAGGGGAGATGGAGAGAAGGAGAAAGAATAACTCGAAAAAATAACTCTGTATCTATCTGTTTGTCTGTCTATCTCTGTCTGTCTATCTGTCTGTCTGTCTCTCTCTCTGTCTGTCTATCTGTCTGTCTATCTGTTTATATATATTCTACATATCAGTGTTTCCACGTCACGGCCGCTCCACAAGAGAAAACAACTTGGCTTTGTCGGCACCGTTTCCTGCCCCGGTGATGCTTCCGAGGGTGACAACTAAATCCCCCCCACCTCTCTCTCTCTACCTAGGTTCAACTCCTCCTCCTCCTCCTCCTCCACCTCCTCCTCCTCCTGCTCCTCCTCTACTACTGCTACTGCTACAACAACTACTACAACTTTTTTTTTCTTTCTTTTTTTACAGCTAAGGAGACAGCTCAAGGGCGTAAAGAAAAAAAATAAAAAAAGGCCCGCTACTCACTGCTCCCGAACAGAGGTTATAGGAGTGTCCAAAATAAAAATACTACTACTACTACTACTACTACTACTACTACTAAGTAGAGTGTATAGCGAACTCATTTATTGCAAAGTTTTAACACAAGTAGGATAAACATATAACATACAAGCTAGAGTATATAGCAAATTTTATTATAGTGAAACTTTAACATGGCGACATCTGTAGGATATGTATAACAGGCTTACTGGAGTGTGTGGCGAACAATACTGTGGCGAAGTTTTAACATAGTGACATACGTAGGATATGTGTAACAGGCTAACTGGAGTGTGTGGCGAACAATACTGTGGCGAAGTTTTAACATAGTGACATACGTAGGATATGTGTAACAGGCTAACTGGAGTGTGTGGCGAACAATACTGTGGCGAAGTTTTAACATAGTGACATACGTAGGATATGTGTAACAGGCTAACTGGAGTGTGTGGCGAACAATACTGTGGCGAAGTTTTAACATAGTGACATACGTAGGATTAATATAAGCCAAAAGAAAATCATCGCAATGAAACTAAAAAAAAAAAAATAAATAAATAAAACTGACTGAAGTAAGAAAAAAAGAAAAACACATGATATACTCAAAAAAACCCAATCTAATAATAAGACGAGCCCTTGGCAGGAACAATCATGGAGGGAAAACACGCAACAAGCTGAAAGTGAACACTGGCACCAGAAATATGACGCAAAAAAGTGAACACTGGCACCAGAAATATGACGCAAAAAAGTGAACACTGGCACCAGAAATATGACGCAAAAAAGTGAACACTGGCACCAGAAATATGACGCAAAAAAGTGAACACTGGCACCAGAAATATGACGCAAAAAAGTGAACACTGGCACCAGAAATATGACGCAAAAAAGTGAACACTCATCATCCTCCTCCTCCTCCTGATCCTCCTCCTCTTCCTCCTCCTGATCCTCCTTCTCCTCCTCCTCCTCCTCCTCCTCCTCCTCCTGATCTTCCTGATCCTCCTCCTCCTCCTCCTCTTCCTCCTTCAAGGCATCACGCCTGCTTGTCTGGAGGGCACGGTGCTGCCCACTACTTGTCTGGAAGGCACGGTGCTGCCCCCTGCTTGTCTGGAGGGCACGGTGCTGCCCCCTGCTTGTCTGGAGGGCACGGTGCTGCCCCCTGCTTGTCTGGAGGGCACGGTGCTGCCCCCCTGCTTGTCTGGAGGGCACGGTGCTGCCCCCCTGCTTGTCTGGAGGGCACGGTGCTGCCCTGTACAGTGCTGTCCCCTGCTTGTCTGGAGGGCACGGTGCTGCCCCCTGCACGGTGCTGCCCCCCTGCTTGTCTGGAGGGCACGGTGCTGCCCCCTGCACGGTGCTGCCCCCTGCTTGTCTGGAGGGCACGGTGCTGCCCCCTGCACGGTGCTGCCCCCTGCTTGTCTGGAGGGCACGGTGCTGCCCCCTGCACGGTGCTGCCCCCTGCCTGTCTCGCGGGCACGGTGCTGCCGCCTGCAGGTTGCTCTCATCCTGCAGTGTTCACCCCTGCGGGCGTGCTGGCCTGGTTGTGGCAGCAGCCGGGGCACCGTGCGTCGGGAGCGTTGTCATGCAGCCACGCCTCACCCATTTGTGACCCCTGAGGGCGTGCCCGAAGGGGCGCGCCTCGGGGTCAGGTAATTTCCGTCATCGTAGTCTGAATCTTCGTCTACGTGGCATTGTGAATGCTCGGCGACATTTTCGTTGGTTGGAGGCTTCGGGATCTCCTCGTAGATGTGCTCCTCGTCGTCGCCGAAGTACAGGTAGTCGGGCTCCTGCTGCCGCGGCGCCACGCGCGGGAGCACGGTGGGGCCCGTGTGCGGCGCCACATCCACGTAGCTGTCGTCGCGGGGCACTGCGGGAAGAGTGTGACCATTACGACGACGACGAGGACGACCGTCACGATGGGGGGGGGGGGGGAGAGAGAGAGAGAGAGAGAGAGAGGGGAAACGTGTGTGCAAGTGTGTGTGTGTGTGTGTGTGTGTAATTCACCACAGCCTCATCACTGGTTGGACTCGCTTTCGCCAGCAGGTACCCTCCCGACACGAGCAAGTGCATGCTCATTATCGTCGGTCTCTGGGTACTGCCAGGACCTCACACAACACACACCCCATCCCCCTTGCTGAAGGGGGGACAGTAACCACTCCTACTCATCGGAAATAATTCGGCCTGAGCGGGGCTCGAACTGCCGCCTTTTTGGCCGTTAAGCCTCGCAGCGGAGCGCTCTACCGATTGACCCACCGGAGTGGTGTGTGTGTGTGTGTGTGTGTGTTTGTGTGTGTGTGTGTGTGTGGCCTCCACTCAGCCGTGGAAGACTCATCTTGAAAACTTAAGCCGCCAACTCAATAGATTTCTACAGTAAACTCGCGGCACTCAGGTGGCTTTAGGGTAGAAATTAAGCACACCCACACCAACACACACACACACACACACACACACACACACACACACACACACACACACACACACACACACACACACACACACACACACACACACACACACACACACACACACACACACACACACACACACACACACACACACACACACACACACACACACACACACACACACACACACACACACACACACACACACACACACACACACACACACACACACACACACACACACTCACCCTGCCCCTCTCCCTGTCCACGCCGTCGCCTCCGGTAGGTCACACACACCACAATGGCCAGGATCACCGCCACCACCACCGCTATCGGCACCGCTATCACCACTGTCGAAGAGGAGAGAGACAGAGTGACCTTTCCTTGTGGCGGCGATGGTGTGGACGTGGTGTGGCTGTGGTTGTCAGGGTGGAGGAAGAGCTTGTAAGAGGAACACCTGGAGGGGCTGTGGTGGCATAGGTTGTTGAGGGTGTTGTGGTGGTAGTGCCTGGAGGTGGTGGTGGTGGTGGTGGTGATGGTAGTGGATGTTGTGGTGTTAGTACCTTGAGGCTTGAGGTGTTGTTGTGGTGGTGGTGGTGATGGTAGTGGATGTTGTGGTGTTAGTACCTTGAGGCTTGAGGTGTTGTTGTGGTGGTTGGTGGTGGTGATGGTAGTGGATGTTGTGGTGTTAGTACCTTGAGGCTTGAGGTGTTGTTGTTGTGGTGGTGGTGGTGATGGTAGTGGATGTTGTGGTGTTAGTACCTTGAGGCTTGAGGTGTTGTTGTGGTGGTGGTGGTGGTGATGGTAGTGGATGTTGTGGTGTTTGTACCTTGAGGCTTGAGGTGTTGTTGTGGTGGTGGTGGTGGTGATGGTAGTGGATGTTGTGGTGTTAGTACCTTGAGGCTTGAGGTGTTGTTGTGGTGGTGGTGGTGGTGATGGTAGTGGATGTTGTGGTGTTAGTACCTTGAGGCTTGAGGTGTTGTTGTGGTGGTGGTGGTGGTGATGGTAGTGGATGTTGTGGTGTTTGTACCTTGAGGCTTGAGGTGTTGTTGTGGTGGTGGTGGTGGTGATGGTAGTGGATGTTGTGGTGTTAGTACCTTGAGGCTTGAGGTGTTGTGGTGGTGGTGGTGGTGGTGATGGTAGTGGATGTTGTGGTGTTTGTACCTTGAGGCTTGAGGTGTTGTTGTGGTGGTGGTTATGGTGATGGTAGTGGATGTTGTGGTGTTAGTAACGTGATTTGGTGTTGTTGTGGTGGTGGTGGTGGTGATGATGGTATTACCTGGAGGTGCTGTTGTTGTTGTGGTGGTTGTGTTGGTGGTGGTAGTAACTGGAGGTGCTGTTGTTGTTGTTGTTGTGGTGGTGGTGGTAGTAACTGGAGGTGCTCTTTTTGTGGTGGTGGTGGTGGTTCTGGTAGGGCGCGGCGGATCCCTGCAGGTGCGTGGCTTCTGCAGGTTCGTGAATTGTGTTGGACCGAGACATCTGCCGCCCGTTTCTTTGGCTGTGCTTGTCCAGCTGGAAGAGCCGTGAGCCACAATACTAAGGCCAGTGATGAATTTGTTCCATGATTGTTGCCTCGTGCATCTTCCTCTGTATCCTTCAATGGTTAGGGTGAAATGCAGAATTTGGTTCCATCTATTCGGTCCTTCCACATCCACCTTCAGTTTGATCCACTTGTTGTTGCTGTAACACCTGTCAAGGCCAAACCAAGCTAGTATTTGACTTGGTGCAGAGAGAAATGCTTGTGTCACTACAAGACTAACTCCCTTGAAGTCATCTCCCGGCTTCACGTACACTGTTGTCGACTCACTATATCTTCCTAATTCTCTTTTCTCCTTACAAATTGTCTCCTTCCCTCCTTCACTAACGACCACCACTCCATGAAGATCCTCACAGTCCCTGGTGCCGTGGGCGCCTCCAAGACGCAGCAGGAGCACCGCCGCCACAGCCACACGCCCCGCCATCACCCCAAGACACGCCAGGCCTGTTTGTCTCCGGGTGTGAGGGTGAGGGAGCAGGATGGACGCCGGATATACTTCCCCCCTGATATATAATACAAAGACACAGAACACACACACACACACACACACACACACACACACACACACACACACACACACACACACACACACACACACACATGGCATTTATATATTGACCTTAGTGTGTCCTGCGTTTTGAAGATGGATAATTGTGATATGAGTATGTATTCTCTCTCTCTCTCTCTCTCTCTCTCTCTCTCTCTCTCTCTCTCTCTCTCTCTCTCTCTCTCTCTCTCTCTCTCTCTCTCTGGTTGAAGTATAAAGACACTGAATGACTCGCCCTTCTGTTCACTCGTCTGGTGTGTCGTCGGTCCTCTTCGTCGCCCGCAGCCACGTCCTCATCTTCTGGGAGGGGATGAACCTGCGTTTTTTGGCCCTTGTAATTCTTAACTGCACGCGTGTAAGGCATCACTGAATCTCATGAACAGCAACATTGAAGCGCTGATAGCCGCTGTTTTAGAAGACGGTTATGGACGGAGAGTAACGAGAGTAGCGACCCCAACCTGACCTACCTATAACTACTAAGTATTCTAGCCCTGCAGGATGACAGGATGAGGTCAGCCCCGCCCCCGCCCACCCATGTCCCAGGCCTTCTCTCTCTCTCGGCCTTGACCTTGGAACATAACCTCTCTAAACAGTGTAAGGCCAAGCTCCTTGTATAGTTGCAAGCTCCTATTTTACGATGACCCTATACATGGCCTCTCATGCACGATTTAAACCAGCAAAAAAGGGCAAAATAAACATGGCGACTGATACATTTTGTTATGCTTTTATTAATATTAAGTCACAGGATCAGATAACAGGGGGCAGCGTGACATAATCATTCATCACACTGTGCAAGCCAAACCCCGCGGACAGTCTGACATTCCCGTGAGTCGCGCCGTCCGTGTGTTCCCGAGGCGGCCGCGGCACCACACTGTTCCGGGGAGGGGACGGCGCTGTGCAAAATACCCCAAAGATGCAAGAAAAGCACAGATGTTTGTTACTTCATAGCCGTGTTGTACTAAAAGTTTAGGTTTTCTTTTAACACCGTGAAAGTTGCCTGTAGTAGCTACGTGTTTTGTTCTGTTGTAGCTTCTAGTGTGTCAGGATGGCCGTGGTGCTGGCCCAGGCACGCGTAATGCAGCCTGAGGATTTTGCACAACAGCGGCGGGCACTCGCTGAAACTTGTCACCATCCAACACAACAGTGACGAGTACCAAGGCATGAAACACATCTCCCCGCCCCCTCAAAGGAAAAGGGATTAATATGTCACCATCCAACACAACAGTGACGAGTACCTTGGCATGAAACACATCTCCCGCCCCCTCAAAGGCAAAGGGATTAATATGTCACCATCCAACACAACAGTGACGAGTACCTAGGCATGAAACACATCTCCCGCCCCCTCAAAGGTAAAGGGATTAATATGTCACCATCCAACACAACAGTAACAAGTACTAAAGCATGAAATACATTTCCCCTGTCTCCCAACGAGAAAAAAGATTGACTGACTTCTCACAAACCAAAACAACTGTAACATCATATCTTTATCCATGTAGTGGAATGCTATACCTATATCTCTCACTATGTTATATGTATCACCGAAGATCCGATTTATATGACTTTCTGGTTGCATATAATCTTGCACTATTACTCCCAGGTCTCTCTCTTCATTTACTTTCTTTAATATTTCGCCATCTCCCATTTGTGTGTGTGTGTGGGGGGGGGGGGGGGTGCTTCCACGCGACGCGTCACGGCCACGACAAAATGCGCAATATCTTCGGCTGTCCTAACTTTTTTTCTATTATTATTATGAGAGAAGTTTTCTTACACTATACACTATTCTAGATGAATATAGAATTATTGCAAAGACACCATTTCCACCTCTTTTAAATGTCTAAACTTTCCCCGCGCACAACATCCAGAGAAATATATCGCCATCCGTACTTCAAGGGTTAACTATAGCGAAAAGACACTAATAATTAAACCTTTCACCGGTAACTATAAATAAATGTAGTTATTGGAGTGGAGGAGACAGTTTTTGGGTCGGAAATCGGAAAACATAAGAGGCTGAGTACGACAATCTGGTGCAGCAGGTGTCGAGTCAGTGTCGGAGTGTTGGTCAGTGAGGGTGGGCGTGCAGGTGTGAGTCAGTGTCGGAGTGTTGGTCAGTGAGGGCGGGCGTGCAGGTGTGAGTCAGTGTCGGAGTGTTGGTCAGTGAGGGTGGGCGTGCAGGTGTGAGTCAGTGTCGGAGTGTTGGTCAGTGAGGGTGGGCGTGCAGGTGTGAGTCAGTGTCAGGTGTTGGTCAGTGAGGGCGGGCATGCAGGTGTGAGTCAGTGTCGGAGCGTTGGTCAGTGAGGGTGGGCGTGCGGGTGTGAGTCAGTGTCGGAGTGTTGGTCAGTGAGGTTGGGCGTGCAGGTGTGAGTCAGTGTCGGAGTGTTGGTCAGTGAGGGTGGGCATGCAGGTGTGAGTCAGTGTCGGGTGTTGGTCAGTGAGGTGGGCGTGCAGGTGTGAGTCAGTGTCGGGTGTTGGTCAGTGAGGTGGGCATGCAGGTGTGAGTCAGTGTCAGGTGTTGGTCAGTGAGGATGGGCATGCAGGTGTGAGTCAGTGTCGGAGTGTTGGTCTGTGAGGGTGGGCGTGCAGGTGTGAGTCAGTGTCGGAGTGTTGGTCAGTGAGGGTGGGCGTGCAGGTGTTGTTTCAGTGTCGGGTTGTTGTTAAATGAGGGCGGGCGTGCAGGTGTGTGTCAGTGTGGGTGTTGGTCAGTGAGGGTGGGCGTGCAGGTGTTGAGTCAGTGTCGGAGTGTTGGTCAGTGAGGGTGGGCGTGCTGGTGTGAGTCAGTGTCGGTGTGTTGGTCAGTGAGGGTGGGCATGCAGGTGTGAGTCAGTGTCGGAGTGCTGGTCAGTGAGGGTGGGCGTGCGGGTGTTGAGTCAGTTACGGAGTGTTGGTCAGTGAGGGCTGGGTGCAGATGTGAGTCAGTGTCGGAGTGTTGGTCAGTGAGGGTGGGCGTGCCGGTGTGAGTCAGTGTCGGGTGTTGGTCAGTGAGGGTGGGCGTGCAGGTGTGAGTCAGTGTCGGAGTGTTGGTCAGTGAGTGCGGGCGTGCAGGTGTGAATCAGTGTCGGAGTGTTGGTCAGTGAGGGTGGGCGTGCAGGTGTTGAGTCAGTGTCGGAGTGTTGGTCAGTGCGTCCGGGTGTGCGGGTGGAGTCAGTGTCGGAGTGTTGGTCAGTGAGTGCGGGCGTGCAGGTGTCAGTGTCGGAGTGTTGGTCAATGAGGGCGGGCGTGCGGGTGTGAGTCAGTGTCGGAGTGTTGGTCAATGAGGGCGGGCGTGCAGGTGTGAGTCAGTGTCGGAGTGTTGGTCAGTGAGTGCGGGCGTGCAGGTGTGAGTCAGTGTCGGAGTGTTGGTCAGTGAGGGTGGGCGTGCAGGTGTTGAGTCAGTGTCGGAGTGTTGGTCAGTGAGTGCGGGCGTGCAGGTGGTGGTGTCACGTTGTGCTGACTGATGCGTGGACTAATCCAAAGTTACGGAGACTGAGGCGGGACACAAAGGCCGGGGATATGGAGGTGACAGCCCGGACCCTCAAAGTGATATGGTAGGAGGCATTTAAGTACTGTTTAGAGAGAGAGAGGTTCGAAACACGTGCTCCATTTCTCTCTCTCTCTCTCTCTCTCTCTCTCTCTCTCTCTCTCTCCCATGGCTACCACACTCCTACCTTGTATCACCTTTTCAGAGCGTCAAAGTGATATGGTAGGAGTCATTTATGTTGTTTAATTTAATGCTTGTTCAAATTCCTCCACCTCCTCCTCATTTTCACTGTTTTTATCTATATTAATATCTAGTCGAAGAGGCCTAGGGAGGGATGTGAAGGATAGGAGGGATGCAAGACGAGGGGCATAGGAGTTTAATAGAGGATGACTACTATACATTTCAGCGGCAGACAAACGCTGTTTTTCGCAAATATCTCCTAAACGAATCTTTGGATCAGTATGATATTTCAGCACACTACCTATAATACCCGGACCTAATTTATGGCTAACCTACCACATTACTATATGTCTTATGTGACGAGTTTACTTGTGAAAAATAACACAAACCCGACGAGTCATGTTGACGCATTCGAAGGAAAGTGTGCCCCCCCCCAGCACCCTCCCAAACTATTCCTAGCCACAACTACTCCCCCTTCTCGCTCTCGTTATCCCTCCTCTTCTCCCCCTAACTTCTTGCCTCCCTCATCACTCTTGTGTCCCTCCCTATTTCTCCCATCACTGTATTATATATTAGAATGAGTGTAAAATATTGTTTTTTCTGAAAACTTCATGTGGATGTGGCGGCGTATTGCACCGACGGTAAAGTTATCAAAAACAGCCAGTGTAGGTGCCGGTGCCGGTGTGGAAGGGGAGGATGTGGTGTTGTTGTTGATTATGCCCCTCACTCTTGACACACTTATCCCCACGGCGTGCGCAACTCGGTCGTAAGGCCTGTGTGCATAAAGATAAATGTTGTTATGTTATAGATTTCTTCTTACCTCACTCTATAATATGACATTGCGACACCATACAGTCTGCCCTACAATTGCATAACATATGTATGTCAATGTAATAATGTATGTAAGAAACAGACAAAATTATCTACTCACCTTTTCAAACTGATGTAAGTTCTACCACGGGTGCTTTCACGTTTGTACAACGTGGCAAGACGAAGAACAAACGCTGTCCTGCATCCACGGGGGCAAAGGGTCAACATTGCTGCTAATGGGTGCCCCTCGGAAGTCAATGAGTTATACCCTGTCTCTGCTTAAGTCATAGCCTCGGGCTGGGGAAGGGGG
>NC_066528.1:10997245-11034745 GCF_024679095.1 Eriocheir sinensis
GCATTCCCTCGCTCATTCAGTCACATACTCACTCATCCACTCACTCAGGCACTCACTCACTCACGCGCTCTTTCACGCACGCACTCTCACTCACGCACTCACTCCCTCGCTCACTCATTCACGTACCCACTCACGCACTCACTCACTCCCGCCCACCCGCCTTTTTCTGCCGCCAGCGCGCAAGGTGTGTTTCGCTGTAGCATAAAGCGCTGTTCAGACTCCCGGACGGTAATTTACGTGCTTATATATGGCGTTAGTCAAGGGTTTTTCTCTAAGGATGGATATACACGTCTTTTTTCCGCCGTCTCTCCTGCCCCGAGCGTCCATTTCTGCGTTATTTTAATTTCTTCGATTTTTAAGACATCCGGGAAACCATTACACCCTCGGTTATCCGGATCCGGAGTCCGATTCCGCGTGTATTTTTGCCTCGTTTAACCGGACGAGTCGGTGTGCGAAGTCCGGGGGAGTCGGAGTGATCCGCTTCATATGGCGGTTCATGAAACAACTCCAACTGGATGATATTGAAGCAAGTGACGTTGACGATGTTCTCTCGCCCCCCCCCCCTCCTCCCATCCCCCCAACTCGCCCTCTCTGTGTGTGTGTGTGTGTGTGTGTGTGTGTGTGTCGGGTGCGTTTCACCACACATAAAAGGAGAAGGACGGCAATTTTCGGTGATTTCGGAGGGATTTATTGTTTGTGGGTGTGTCTTGTGGGGCGTGGCTGTGGCTGGCGTGCGTGGGGGGGGGAGTAGGGAACGACGGAGCATAGGAGTGAGGTATATCGGGGTGGGGAGGAGGGGAGGAGAGCTTGGGGAATGAGGTAAGGGAACTCTGAGGAAATATTGGGGGGGAGGACGAGAGCTGGGGGAAAGGGGAGGTGGTGGGGAGGGGAGCTTGTGCAAGGTGAAAAAGAAAAAAAATGTGGAAAGAGTGAAAAAGAATGGGAAGGAATGGGAAAATAAGGGGCTAGTTGGGGAAAGGGGAATGTGAGAAATGGTCTACGTAATGGGGAAATGAATAAATGATGGGAAAGATGAGGAACAAAAGAGGTAATTCGGGAAGGGGAAAATGGGAACACGAAGGAAGCTTATGTAGTGGGGAGGAAAAATTGGGGAGGAAATGGAGGATGGTGGGGAAAGATAAGGAAGAAGGGGAAGGAATAATGGGGAAGGGGAGCCTGGGTAGTGTATATCAGTGAGGAAAGAAATGGGGAAAATTGGGAAAAGTTTATGGGGCCGAAGGTACCATTTGGGGAAGTGCAATAATTCACTAACGATGGAGACATATGTGGAGATGACAGGTGTGGGGGAGTGACAGGTGTGTGTGGCGTGCTTATTGTTTCTGAGAAGGAGGAGGAGGAGGAGGAAGAAGGAGAAGAGAACGAGGAGTGTGTGAGAGAACGTGCGTGTAGGAATGTGAAGGCATTTGGTTGTTAAGAATGTTTATACTCATTACCTTCATGACAGGCTCAGGTGAAGTGAATAACCGTGGGAATGTCGGCATGTCAGGTGAAGAGAATGAGTGAGGCGCATGTGGGGAAGGTATGTGATGGAGTGTGATGAATGTGGATGTTTGTAGTATACTGTTGGGCTAACGAGGGAAGGGAGAGGAAGGAAGAATAGTGTTAGTTTTATGAAGAGAGAGAATTAGAAAAAAAATATTGTTAGGTTTATAACGAGAGGGAGAAGATTGAGTACTGAGAATGTTGAGTAGTATAATGTGGTGGAATGTGACAAGTGTGAATGTTATACGATGTTTGTAGGCTTATAAAGAGACGGATAATAAGATAAAATATTGTTAGGTTTATGAGGAAAGGGAGAGCAAGGAAGAATAGTGTTAGGTTTATGAAGAGATGGAAATAAGAAAAAATATATTGTAAGGTTTATAACGAGAGGGAGAAGGGAAGGATTGTGTACTGAGAATGTTGAGTAGTATAATGTGATGAAATATGACGAGTGTAAATGTTAATACTATGTTTGTAGGCTTATAAAGAGACGGAGAATAAGAGAAAATATTGTTAGGTTTATGAGGAGAGGGAGAACAAGGAAAGAATCGAGTACTGTGCAGGTGGAGTAAGGAATGTGATGGACTATGACGAACAGGAATGTTAACACAACTTAGAATAAATAATACAGAGGGAGACTGATAAAGAGGTGGATGAATGGGCCGTATTGGCTATACAGGCAGCGCCACATGTGGCAACTCAACTTCAAGCTGACTTTTCCATAGAGTTCAAGTTATAGACAGAGTGCAGTTGAGACTGTCTCAGGGATACACGGCCATGATGCCGCCGTCGCCCCAAGCCGATGCTTGCACACATTTCACTAGTCCTACCCGATTTCAGTTTTCTCCACGTCAAATAGTAGTCAGGAAATCGGGTAGGAGTAAAGTGTGTGCAGTCGTTGGCTTAGAGCGGTGGCGGCACCAATGCCTTGTAAGCTGGAGGCAGCCTCAGACGCACTCTAGTACATAACTTGAGTTTTATGGAAAGTACTGCTTTGACAGTTCACCGACTGGCCACGTGTGGGGTGCCTGAATAGCCAATACGGTCCATTGTGTAAAGGAAACATTAGAGACAAAACCACTAATGAACAAATAATACAAAACAGACTAGAGTGGAGGAGACTTATACATGACAGCAACCCAATTTAACTTAAGATCATAACGCTGAGATGAAAAAGAGAAAGTAGATTCATGACAAGTTAATCAGGTGGAGTGTATGATCTTGATGTTATGATGTTTGGTATTGAGAATCGAGTAGTGTGCAAGATAGGATTGTGACGAGATGAGCTTTACAGGTGAACGTTATAGGAGTTGAACCCGGTAGCAGCGACGGGCCAAATTTTACCAGCGACGGGCCAAATTTTACCAGCGACGGGCCAAATTTTACCAGCGACGGGCCAAATTTTACCAGCGACGGGCCAAATTTTACCAGCGACAGGCCAAATTTTACCAGCGACGGGTCAAATTTTTGCCATGATATAAACCCAAAAAAATAGATGATGCATAAACTGATCACAAATGCGTTGATATATATTATGAAATGATTGGCGTGAGTGATGATCTTTTCCTCATTTTTCTCGCTTAGCGGGGCCTTTAAGAAACATGATCCCCGCAGCTACCGGGAAGAAGAAGAAGAAAACACGAACAAGAAGAAGAATAAAAATAAAAAAAAAGGGTTAAAATAGATGAACAGTTAACAGTCTCAGGTGTGAACTGTGGACAAGATAATGACATACCAGGTGACTTTATAATAATTGCATAGAGTTTTACGACGTATTATGAACCAGACTATAAAAAAACTAACATGCACGAGGTATATAAATTATCCAACTTCCGGATGTGACAAGTTGAATATATTACCGTGAAAATATGACCCTCTTAAATATAAAAAAAAGGAGCCCAGAGCAGAATAGCGTTTTCATGACGTATGTGAGATAAAAAGTGAAGAAAAATAACACACGTCGGGGGTCAAAGAACCTATAGATCAGGGAGGGAAGCTGCACGAGTGAGACAAAAGAGGATCGAAGAGTTTATAGGTAAGAGAAGGGAATCTAAGAGTGTTTAGGAGGAGAGGAAAAAGGGAGGTTGGGAGAGGGGTGTTGAGGGTATATGTAAGGGAGATATTAGGATAGATAGGGTGTGTTAAGGGAGAAAATGATGCAGTAAGAAGTATAGTAGAGAGGGAGAGAGAAGGGAAGGGAGAATGAGAGAAGGGGATGGAGAGAGAGAGAGAGAGAGAGAGAGAGAGAGAGAGAGAGTGCGTATCGAGAGTGAGAGGAGAGGGAGGGAGAGGAAATAGGATGTGATAAAATGGAGGAAGGAGAGGAAGGAGAGGAAGAACGTGCGTGTGTTGGAGATGAGGAGCAGGAAGAGGAGGAGGAGGAGGAGGAGGTGTGAGGCAGTGAGTGGAGGAAAAAAATGAGAGCAAAGAGTAATGTGAAGAAAGGAAGGAAGTTGGCTGGGGAAGAAGAGGAAGAAGATGAAGAGGAAGAAGGAGGAGGAAAGAGAGGGAGAGTAACCAGCAGATTCAACAAGAGGAAGAGAGGAGAAAAAAAGTTGAGGGAAACCATGAAGGGAGGAAGTGATGGAGGGAGGGAGAGAAGTATGAGGAGGGAAATGTGGATGATGAGGAAGAGGAACAGGAGGAGGAGGAGGAGGAGGAAGAATGAGACTATGGAAGAAAACAAGAGGAAAAGGATAAAAAGAGGAATGTAAAAAGTAGCAAGTGCACTGAGGAGAGAGAAGAGGGAGAAGAAGAGAGGTACAAGACGAGAGAGTATGGGGAGGTAACTTCTACGTCGGAGAAAGAAGAGAAGGAGGAAGGAGAACCAGAAGCAGAGGGAGAAGAGATGAGAAGAGGAGGAGGAGGAGGAGAACGTGGAAGAGGGAAGGGGAAAAGAAAGGGTTGCGGGTGTCTATGTGGGAAGGTTAACTTTTGTGTCGGAAGAAGAGAAGGAGGGAGAAAAATAGTAGCAAGGGGAGAGGAAGAAGAGAAGAGGAGGAGGATGAGGAGAACGTGGGAGAAGAGGGAGGGATAAAAGAAAGGATTGCGGGTGTCTATGTGGGAAGGAGGTTAACTTTTATGTCGGAAGAAGAGAAGGAGGGAGAAAAACAGAAGCAAGGGGAGAGGAAGAAGAGAAGAGGAGGAGGAGGAGGAGAACGTGGGAGAAGGGGGAGGCATAAAAGAAAGGGTTGCAGGTGTCTATGTGGGAAGGGGGTTAACTTCTATGTCGGAGGATGAAGAGGAGGAGGAGGGAGAAGCAGAAGCAGAAGGAGAAGAGGAAGAGAAGAGGAAGAGGAGGAGGAGAACGTGGGAGAAGAGGGAGGGGTAAAGAAAGGGTTGCGGGTGCCTTTGTGGGTGCTAAACGCTTCCTGCAGTTCGTGATGACCGTGGGAGCCTTCGAGGACGCGGAGAGGGGCGCCGGAGACAGACAGCTGCTTGAGGCCAATATCAAGGGGCTGTCTTTGCCGCGCCACGTCCCGCTGAGGCGCTGAGTTAATGAGACAACTTCATTAGTGGGGTGGAGACGCATAAAAACCCACACCGCAACCACTTCTCCCCCCATACCACAATGTAACCCCCTGCTCTCTTACACCCACACAGCAACCCCCTACCCCCTACCCCCTCCCCCACCCCACATCACATTCCCCTTCTCCCCCACGACACCACAAGGTAACTCCACACTCACCTCCCCCCCCCCACACACCCACACATACACTCCTACATACACACTAGTTGAGTATTCATTGATTTCAGTTTCCGGTTACATGTACATATATTATAAGTTTTCTGGTAACGTGCGATAAGTATTAACAAGATATATATACCGTTCTCACACACACACACACACACACACACACACACACACACACACATGCATGCGTCTCTTCCCCTTTTTTTTCCTTGTCTTTTCTCTCCTTTTTTCCTTTTCTATTTCCTTCTCACCTCCTCCCCCAAAACAAAGGAAGAACAAAAGAACAAAAAAAATAATAAAACAAGAAAAAAAAGAAAAAGAAAAAGCGAAGCACACTCTTTTCCCCTTTCCCTCACACACACACACACACACACACACACACACACACACACACACACACACACACACACACACACACACACACAAAAAACAGTCACGCACGCACACACACACACACGCAATGCACTCCTTCCTTCCTCCTCCTCCTCCTCCTCCTCCTTCCCTCTCCCACCCTCTCCTTCACCCCCTCACCCACTCTTTCCTCCTCTGCTACATTCAATCCCTCCCTCCCTTCCTTCCTCCCTCCCTCTCTCCCGCCTGGCAGGTCGTAAAGAGCCTCAACACGGAACTCGAGAATTAAAACCACGAGAGTGTTGACGAAAAACGGGCCCCTGGCGGCGGCACAATAAGCTATTTTGTCTTCATCACTAACAATCATCACGGCATAATTAGACAGGTGGACGTGACTGGGAGGAAGGGGAGGGGGGGAAGAGGAGGGGAAGGGGAGGAGGGGGAATGAAGGTGAGGTGGGAGACGGGAAAGGTGGAGGCAAGGCTGAGGGGAAGGGAGGGGAGGAAAAGAAAGGGAGAATGCAGTGATAGGTGTGAGAGAAGGGAGAAAATGAGAACGAAGGAGAACAGGAGACAGGGAGGAAAGGAAGGTGAAGGAAAGGGGAAAGACAAGGTGAGGGGAGACAGAGAAAGGGGAAGAAAAGAGGGAAAGGAAAGTTGAGAAGGGAAAGAGGAGAGGGAAGTGAGATAGGAGTGGGGAGGAAAACAAGAAGGGGGAGAGAAGTGTGAAACAGGGAGAAGGAAAGGAAGGGGAGAGCAGAACGAAATCAAGGAGGGGGAGAAATGAGTAGGAGAGGAAGTGGAGGAGGAGGAGGAGGAGGAGGAGGAGACGAGAAGGAAGGGGAAGGGGGAGGGATTGGAGGGGCTGAGCATGAAATATGGAGGCGGGAGAGCAGGAAGGGGGTGAAGGGGAGACTGAGGAGGGAGTAAGCGTGAGATATCAACTGTAGGCGGTCCCGTTAGGCAAGTGGGCGTGATGGGGGTGTGGGAAGGGCGCGTGTCATTGCGATGCTGTGTGTGTGTGTGTGTGTGTGTGTGTGTGTGTGTGTGTGTGTGTGTGTGTGTGTGTGTTTTATTGTTTTTTTTTAGATTGGTTTTAAGTTTGAATGAAAATTTGGGGGGTTTCTAGATTAAAAGGGATTTCAGAATATGAGTTACAAGATTTTTTTTTTCTTATTTCTCTCTTCTGTTGTATTTTTTTAAAGGATTTCTGTAATATTTTAGTGTATTATTTTGTGGTCAGTACACTATATAACTTTTTTTTAGTGTATTTGTGTATGTGTATGTTACAGGAGCAGCGAGTAGCGGGCTTTTTTTATGTTATTTCCTTTTTTTGTGCCCTTGTGCTGTCTCCTTTGCTTTAAAAAATATATAAAAATGTGTGTGTGTGTGTGTGTGTGTGTGTGTCCGCGCGGGCGTCTCCATATGGCCCCTGAAATGTCCACCAAAAGTCGTAGCCACCTTCAAATTGCAGCTTAAAACTAGCGATTTGGGCGTGGTCGTGCGGTGGAGTGTGGCCATCGTCCTTGCGGGGAGTCGTAAGTCGAGCCCCGCGCACCTCGACATACGTTAAACCACCCGGCGAAAGTTGTTGTAAGTTGGAGCCGCGGCGTCCCTAATACCTGTACTTACGTGTGTTTAAGGAATAGTACGTTTTTATAGGCGCTCGTTTCCGACTCTCTCCCGTCTCCGCCAACCTCGATACCTTAGCGTTTATAGGGCGGGATAAAGGGAGTCTTCGGCGGCAAGGGTCCAATTTGTCTTGTTCTTTATCTTATCGGAGTTATGAAGCATTGAATGAGGGGGAAGTGATGGCGCCTGAACAAACACACACATACACACACACACACACCTCTCACACACCCTCCACCTCCCCCCAAACACACCCACACACCGAAATACCAAGGTGAAAGCAATTTGAAAGCTAAAACAAGGAGACAGGGGCGGAAAGCCATGTACAAAAACCGGCATAATATTTCAACAAGCACGTCTGAACTCCGCTATTTTGGAGGGAATTTGCTTGGCACGTATCCGTCGCAAGCCATTTCCCAGATAAAACAGTAGTGATTTCCTGCACTTGAGCGATACGAAGGATGATGAATATAGGTTATGGGGGGTCGAGGGAAGGTAACTCTCTCTCTCCCTCTCCCTCTCCCTCTCTCCCTCTCTCTCTCTCTCTCTCCTCCCACTTCCTACCCCTCCCTCTTCCTTCTCCTTCCCCATCCTATCATGAAGCTTTATATTGGCTAGGGGGGCGAGGGGGAGTGAGGGGGGTTAAATTGCCCCCTACCTGCGCTTCTGTGAAATACTGGAGCCACGAGAAGCAATAAATCGAAGCTGTTATGGTGTGCAGAGAACGTGATGGAGAGGGAAGGAAGGAGAGACGGTAGGAGGGGGAGGTCGAGAGAGGAGGAGACGAAGGGTGGAACGGAGAATGAGTGAAGGGGAGGGAGTAGGTAGTGAAGGATGACTAAAGAAGGGAAATAATAGGCATGGATGAAGGAGAAAAGGGAAACAAGTGTAGCTATATGGAATAAAAAAAAGAGGAAAGTTGAGGATGATAAACAGGGACAAAAAAACATGAGTAAAAAATAAGTAAAGCAAAAAACATAAACAAACATAAGAAAACAATCACAAACACACAAACAAAACTACCAACAACAAACAAGAAAGTAAGAAACAACAAACAACACACAAATAAAAAATGAAAAATCGCAAGCATATCGACAGCAATTCCTCGCGACCAAAGACTATCGTACTGCGTGACGGATAGCTTGGCGGACGACTGACGGATAGCTTGACGGACTGACGGATAGCGGGGCGGACTGACGGATAGCTTGACGGACTGACGGATAGCGGGGCGGACTGACGGATAGCGGGGCGGACTGACGGATAGCTTGGCGGACTGACGGATAGCTTGACGGACTGACGGATAGCTTGACGGACTGACGGATAGCTTGACGGACTGACGGATAGCTTGACGGACTGACGGATAGCGGGGCGGACTGACGGATAGCTTGGCGGGCTGACGGATAGCTTGACGGACTGACGGATAGCTTGACGGACTGACGGATAGCGGGGCGGACTGACGGATAGCTTGACGGACTGACGGATAGCTTGGCGGACTGACGGATAGCTTGGCGGACTGACGGATAGCGGGGCGGACTGACGGATAGCTTGGCGGACTGACGGATAGCTTGACGGACTGACGGATAGCGGGGCGGACTGACGGATAGCGGGGCGGACTGACGGATAGCTTGGCGGACTGACGGATAGCTAGACGTACTGACGGATAGCTTGGCGGACTGACGGAGAGCCTGATAGACTAAACTTGACGGAATGACGGACAGCTTGACGGACTGACGGATAGTTTGACGGACTAAACTTGACGGAATGACGGATAGCTTGACGGACTGACGGATAGCGGAGCGGAGTGACGGAAGCAACGACGGATAACACCCACGTCCTCTGCAGACCCCGCCGCGCTCCCCGTCACGTCCAGCGTCACACAAGGCGTCGAAGTATTTCCCGTCGTAGAGTCGATGAAGTAACCAGCAGATTGAGGCCACGAGACGCTAGAAACACGAGGCTGACTACACAGACTTGACGGACACGTGATGAAGGCTGATCTGCATATGGGGTTTAATATTATCTACTTTAAGACCGAGGATCATGAGGCAATCGCATTCTTTAATAATCTACAAATATTATCGCTCAGTATTACATATGATATTGATTCCCTTAAATTACAAATGATAAAAAGTTACTGGTGTGGACAATATATACGTAGAAAAACACAATATTACCTCAGTTATTAACATCACTAAACCTATTTATTTGTAACACTATCAGTCAGTATTACATGTGATTTTAATTCCCTTAAAATACAGATGAAAAGCGTTACTGACGTCAGAATATACACTCACAGATACTTAATATTACATGTGTCAACTATTGCTATCATGAACAATATTTGAAGTATTTATTAGCGACATTTTCAGATGATTTTATACTTGAAACACATTTATTAATACAGATGAGAACGTTAAGTACGCTAAAAGTTTTAATATCAGGTACGACTTCTTATTCCCCGTGGCTTTGTTAACTGTCACGTAAGTTTAATTTTGATGTTCCTCACTCCATTTTATTTCCATTCTTCTTTACTCACTGGTACGAACGACTCCTTTTGTGTTTTTTATCCTTATTTTTTGTCTCAGTCTATGGTACGATTTTCTTTCTCAGTCACGTAACTCTAATTTTGATGTTCCTCACTCCATTTTATTTCCCTTCTTCTTTACTCACTGGTATGAACGACTCCTTTTGTGTTTTTTATCCTTATTTTTTGTCTCAGTCTATGGTACGATTTTCTTTCTCAGTCACGTAACTTTAATTTTGATGTTCCTCACTCCATTTTATTTCCCTTCTTCTTTACTCACTGGTATGAACGACTCCTTTTGTATTTCTTATCATTATATTTTGCCTCACTCAATGACACGACTTCTTCTTATTCTCCGAGGCTTTGAAAACTGTCAGGCAACTCTAATTTTAATGTTCCTCACCTCACCGTGAATCCCCCCCAATCCCCCCCCCCCGGTTCAGCTTTCCGATCGCCCTTATCTTATCTCTAACAAAGGCGCCTCTCACGTGTCACAAGGGGTACTAAGAAGGGCGCCTTTATCGCCCCTGACTGGTATAAAACTTGTGATGGATTGCCGAGGTTCGAACCCGTGTCCCAGAGTTGTATATCTTCCTTCTTGACAGCTGGTGACGATGATGACGACGAGAGAGAGAGAGAGAGAGAGAGAGAGAGAGAGAGAGAGAGAGAGAGAGAAGAATGAAAGAAAAAAATGAAAAGAAAGAAAAAAAGGAAAATAAAAAAATGTGTGTTCGTGTGTTTGTGTACAACGTAAGCACACACAAACACACAAACACACAAACAAAACAAACCTTCAGAAAACAAAATAACATCGCAAAACAACAATTCCGAGAGAGAGAGAGAGAGAGAGAGAGAGACATGACTCAGGCCGTGATGGATGGCTCCCTCCCTCATCCATCGTCCCCTAATAACAGTGATCAGACGTGGAGTGATAGGCCGACATTACCCTACCTCACCTGGCTCTAAATGGGAGTTATTTACCTCATTACGGCTAAAATGTGAGGCAAAACCGCTGTTGTGGCTCCTCCGCTAACTCATAAATCTTCCTCCTCCTCCTCCTCCTCCTCTTCCATCCCTCGCTTCCATGCTCCGTCCCCTTCTATACCTTTCCCAGCTCTCTCGTCTCCCCCTTCCTCCCCTTCCTCTTCTAACTCTCTCTCTTCTCCTCTTCCATCTTCTTCGTCTTCTTCTCCTCCTTCTCTTTCTTCCTCCTCCTCCTCCTCCTCTTCTTCCATCCCTCTCTTCCATGCTCTGTCCCCTGCTACGCTTCTTCCAGCTCTTCCGTCTCCCCCTCTTTCCTTCTCCCCCTCCTCTTTCTCCTCTTCCATCCCATTCTCTTCCATCTCCTCCGTCCTTTACTATATCTCTTACAGCTCTCCCGTCTACCCCTCTTTCCTCCTCCTCCTCCTCCTCTTCTGCTTTCATCTCTCACGTCTCCTCCTTTTCTTCTTCTTCTTCCACCTTCTACATCTCCTCCTCCTCTTCCATATTTCCTCCGTCTCTTCCTATTCCTCCTCCTCTTTCATTTCGTTGTCTGGATTCTTCTTCTTCTTCGTTCTTGCTATAGACTCTTGTTGTTGTTGTTGATGCTGTTGTTGTTGTTGTTGTTGTTGTTGTTGTTGTTGTTGTTGTTGTTGTTGTTGTTGTTGTTGTTGTTGTTGTTCTTCTCCCTCTCGATCTTTCCATAGACTTCACCTCCTCTCGTTTTTCTTTTTCTTGTTTTTTCGTCAGATTGTTTTCTTTTCTTTTTCTACTTCGTTTGTATCGCTTTTTTTCACCTCTCTCTCTCTCTCTCTCTCTCTCTCTCTCTCTCTCTCTCTCTCTCTCTCTCTCTCTCTCTCTCTCTCTCTTCACTTCGTTCACGTCTACACACATAAGTCGATCGTTCACGGAAGAAAAGAAAAAGAAAATCAGTAAACATATTTCTTCCATGCACTGACTGACTGACTGACTGACTGACTGACTGACTTTTAGCTCTTTTATATATGTTTCTACTTTACTGTTTTTATTTCATTTCTCAGGCTTTACTTTTTTCCTGACACCCACATACACACACACAAACACACACACACACACACTCTCTTCCTCCCTCCCTCTCTCTCTCGTTTTTCTCCTTTTCTTCCTCTCTTTTTGGGTCTCGATATATCTTCCGTCTCCTCCTCTTCCTCCTCCTTTTTTTCTCCTCTTTCTTCTATATATATACACTTCCCTTCCTCCTCCTCCTCCTATTCTTCGTCTCTCTCATTCTTTTACATTCTTTGCTATTTCTCATTTTCATTCTCTTCCTCTCTCGCTTTCTCGTGTTTTTCTCCCTCTTCCTTATACAATCCGTCCTCTTCCTCTTCCTCCTCCTCTAACTCTTCTACTCTCTCCTCTTCTTCCTCTTCCTTCGACACTCTCTCTTCCTCATTTTCCTTCTACAACTATTTATCTTCCTCTTCCTCCTCTTTCTACCTCCCCTATTCTCTCCTCTTCCTCCTCCTTCGACACTCTCTTGCTCCTTCTCTCCTCCTCCTCCTCCTCCTCCTCTTCCACTTATTCCTCTCCCTCTCATCACTCTTCCACAGCCCTTCACTTCATCCTATTCCCATGTACACTCTCTACTCTCCTTTCTCTCTCTCTTCCTCCTCCTCCTTCTCCAACTATTCCACCTCGTCCCCTCCCTCCCGCCTCCACCTACTCCACCTCCCTTCCCATGTAAATCCCTCATGCGGATATACATTCAGGCTTCTGGGACTGGTGTCAATAGATCATGACGCCTTCACAAACACACAGCATAAGTCTCGCGCCATAATATACACCACTTCCTTCCTGCAATCTCACGCCATAAATTCTCGCGGGCCTGCAATCATCGTCGCTCGCTGGTGCTGTGTGTGTGTGTGTGTGTGTGTGTGTGGTGGGTGGGGTGGGGGGAGGGGGGAGGTGTGTGTGTGTGTGTGTGTGTGTGTGTTGTGTGTGTGTGTGTTCTAGAGTTGCGGTTGGTGTTGTGGTTGTTGTTGTTGTTGTTGGTGTTACTGTTGTTTTTGTTGAAAGGTTAACCGTATTGCCAACCGACTTTTTTTGGCTAGTTTCCCCTGATGCAATTATTGTCATTATCATCATTATTTTTATTATATCAAGTAGCAGGCTTTTTTTTTATTATTGTTTCCTTTTTTGTGTGTGTCCTTGTGCTGTCTCCTTTGCTGTAAAAAAATATATATATATTCCTACATTCTATTCTTTTTTCTTTTTTTCAATTTTTCATGATTTCGAGTTAACACGCAGCATCCGTACATTCACTTTTTACATACTTTTTGTTTTACTTTTTACTCTTATCTTCACGCCCCCACTTGCAGACTTCCTCTTCCTGCCAAAAATCTTTCACTTCCTCCTCAACGTCTCAATCTTCATCCTCAGTCTCGTCTTCCTCACGCACAATACTCGTCCACCCTCCTTGCTTCCTTCCTCCACTTCCTTTCCTCAATATTCTTCCTCCTCTGTCTCCTCCTCGTCGTCCACCTTCCTTCCTTCTTCCTCCACTTCCTTTACTCAATATTCTTCCACCATGCTTCCTTCCTCCTCCTCCTCCTCCACCTCGTCCACCTTCCTTCCTTCCTTCCTCGTCCTTTACTCAATATTCTTCGTCTCTGGTTCCTTCCTTCCTTCTCCTCCTCCTCCTCGTCACAAAACTCCTCAACCCTCCTTCCTTATTCCTCCTCTTCCTTTCCTTAATATTCTTCCTCTCTGCTTCCTTCCTCCTCCTCCTTTTCCTGTTCCTCGTCACAATATTCCTCCACCCTCCTTCCTTCTTTCACTTCCTTTCCTCAATATTCTTCGTCCCTTCTTCCTTCCTCCTCCTCCTCCTCGTCACAATACTTCACCATCCTCCCTTCCTCCTCCTACTCCTCTTTTCCACAATATTCTTCTACCCTCCTTCCTTCTTCCTCCTCGTCCTGTTCCTCGTCACAATACTTCTCCACCCTCTTCATTCTTCCTCCTCCTCCTCTTACTCCTCCTTCCCTTAATATTCTTCTATCCTCCACACCTATTTCCTTATGTTCGGGTATTTTTTTTATGCTGACAAAATCTTTTACTTCTAACTTCATATTTTTCTTGCGCTACATAATCGTTTTCTTTCATCCCAAACACTTAATTTTTCAGCCCAATGCAAGGTCTTTCTCAAACTTCCTTTCTCTCAGTACATATCGAGATCTCTTTGTCTTTTACGCCCAAAGTCAAGCTTACTTTTTCTTTCTGACCAATTCAAGCTTATTTTTCATGAGTCCAAATCAAGCTTACTTTTTTTTCTGACAAATTCAAGCTTATTTCTCTTCAGTCCAAATCAAGCTTACTTTTTCTGACAAATTCAAGCTTATTTCTCTTAAGTGCAAATCAAACTTCCTTTTTTCTGACCAATGCAAGCTTATTTCTCTTCAGTCCAAATCAAGCTTACTTTTCCCCCAGCTCAAATCAGTCTTTTTTTTCCACTTAGCCAAAAACAAAGGTCCTTTCTCCCGGTTTTCCTTCTTTTCTATATCTTTTCCTCTCCATCCAATCTCTTCCTCCTTCCGTTTTGCATCTTTTTCCTTCGTCTCTCCTTTTCCTCCTTCTTTCTAACACGTTTCCCTATTCGTCTTTACTCTTCTTCCTCTCTTCCTTTTTATTTCTCCTTCCATTCTACCTTTTCATCAATCCGTTATACCTCTCTCTCTCTCTCTCTCTCTCTCTCTCTCTCTCTCTCTCTCTCTCTCCTCCTCCTCCTCCTCCTGTGTTCCTTTGTGGTCCTCCTCCTCCACCTCCTCCTCCTCTTCCCGCGACAGTCCGCCGCGGCTCGGGGCGGGAAGCCATTAGGTCATAAAGTTGTGTAATTCTCGGTATTATTCGGCTGTAAAGTTTCTGTTTGAGTTAAGACAGGTAATTCTTTCTCTCTCTCTCTCTCTCTCTCTCTCTCTTGATATTTCTTGTTTGTTTGTTTGTGTTTATTTGTCTGTGTGTTTTTCTCTCAATACAACATCGATGCAAGAAGAAAAAGAGAAAATGCGTAACTCCTCCTCCTCCTCCTCCTCCTCCTCCTCCTCCTCCTCCTCCTCTCCTCTCGTTCCCTCATCATCATAATCATCAATGACCACGACTTTTCTACTGCTCCTAAATTCACCAATAAAGAAAAAAATAGAAAATATAACGTCAGACCACCAAGTCTTTTCATTCTCCTCCTCCTCCTCCTCCTACTCCTCCTCTTCTTCTTCTTCTTCTTCCTCCTCCTCCTCCTCCTCCTCCTCCTCTTCTTCTTTTTCTTCTTCTTCCTCCTCCTCCTCCTCCTCCTCCTCCTCCTCCTCAGACCCACCGCTGTGTCAGGCAATAAAAAGATCATTAGCATGTCGCATGACTTCACGGGGCCGTAACCTGGAAATAGGGACACACGATGAAGTGTCTCCTTCAGTGGCGAGCTAGAGAGAGAGAGAGAGAGAGAGAGAGAGAGAGAGAGAGAATATCCAGTATCCCTCCACATTCTGATTCCTCTCCATTTCTCAACCTGTCTATCTCTCTCTCCACCTCTCCATCTCTCTCCCTCCTCCTCCTCCTCCTCCTCCTCATTCCTCTCCACCATCCCTCACCACTTCTTCATCTTTCCTCCTCCTCCTCCTCCATCTCTCCACCCCCCCCCCCTCCCATAATTCCCGCGGCAGAAGTGACCCAAGGTTGGCAAGGGCGAGGCGAGGATTCATCTTAATTTTGCGGCGGTAATGCTATGGCAGAAGGGGGTGAAGGGGGGAAGGGGGAGGGAGAGGGGGAGGAGAGGAGAGGGGAAGGGGAGGGTCTGGTGAGGCTCTTTACTGCACGCACACACGGAGGGAGGGATGCTTTACGTGTGTGTGTGTGTGTGTGTGTGTGTGTGTGTGTGTGTGTGTGTGTGTGTGTGTGTGTGTGTGTGTGTGTACTGATAGGCTTCTGTTTGTGTTACGGTTTCGGTTTCCTTTCTTATCAGCGGTTATGTAAGGCTTCACACACACACACACACACACACACACACACACACACACACTAATCAACCCGTCCGTAACCCAAACAAACATACACGGAAGAAATAAAAAAAAAATACAGAAAAACAAAGAAAAAAGAAAAAAACAGATAAATGCAGAAAAAATAAAAAAGAAAACAGAAAAAAACAGAAAAAACACAAAATACACAAAAAAACACAATACAGAAAAAAAATACTGAATAAAACACACACAAAAAAAAAATATCAAAGGGAAAACACTCGTGCCGGCGGTCAACTCGTCTTAGGGGGCAAAACAGGGCCATATTTCGCCTCCTGGAAAAGGCATGTATGAACAACCCCTAATTTTAGTCTTTAGGACCCAAGTGACGAGGCTTTATCCCACGACTCTGACCTCTGCGGGGAGTGAGAAAGGGAGAAAAGGGGGGAAAGAAGAGGGAATAAAGAAACAAAGAAATGATAAAGATATGGAAAGTAAGAAATGAATGGATGAAATAATGTGGAGTGAAAAGTTGACTAGAGAAAGATAAAGAGGATGGGAGGGAAAGGGGACAGGAGAAGAGAGAAGAAAAAGAGAAGCAGGCAAGAAGAGAGGAGAAGAAAGAAGATAAAGAGAAAAGAAAGAGATGAAAGGGAGAGAAAATAATAGGAAAGGAAATAAGAAGTAAAAGAAAGGACTATAAAAAAAATTAAGATAAGGAGAAAAACGGGGATTGAGGAGGGGAGGAAAAATTGATTGAAGATGGGATGAGAAAGGAGGCAGGAGGAACGAAGAGAAGGAGAGTGAGGAAGGGAAAAGAACAAGGAAGAAAGGAGTAAAAGGAGAGACACAAGAGGAAGGAAAAAAGAAGGAGAGTTGAGAAAGGGAAAAGAAGAAGGAAGGAAGCTAGGAGTGGATGAAGGGACACAGAAGGAAGGAAAAAAGAGGAGTAAGGAAGGAAGAAGGACAAAGTAGAAAGTATTGGATGAAGGGACAAAAGAAGAAGGAAAAAAGAGGAGTAAGGAAGGGAAAAGTACAAGGGAGGGAGGAGTGGATAAAGGAAAAAAGGAAGAGTGAGGAAACGAGAAGGACAAGGAAGAAAGGAGACACGAGAGGGAGGAAAAAAGAGGAGTAAGGAAGGGAAAAGAACAAGGAAGGAAGGAGTAGGAGAGACACAAGAGGAAGGAAAAAAGGAAGGAGAGTTGAGGAAGATTATACACGCTCCCAGACTCCCTCCCTCGTGTGCTCGCTGGCAGCCTCTTACCCCTGTTTATGTTAATTGGTGGTATGCCTCTGTAAGTCATCCTAAATAGAACTTGACTGGCAATTACTCGAGTTCCACTTATCATACTTTGTCTTCTTTTTACCCTCTCTCTCTCTCTCTCTCTCTCTCTCTCTCTCTCTCTCTCTCTCTCTCTCTCTCTCTCTCTCTCTCTCTCTCTCTCTCTCTCTCTCTCACTCAGCCTGTCTTTCTTTCTTTCCTCCTTCTTCTTCTCATGGTTAACGATCTTCTTTTCTTCTTTTTTTTTCTTCTATTATGATTACGGTTATTATCATTATTATTATTGTTGCTGTTGTATTTTCTTTCCCTACATTATCTCATCCTTCTTCATTATTTTATTTTCATTTTTATCTAATTTATTTTTCTTCCTTTCCTTCTCTTCGTCCTCTTTGACTCTCCCTCCCTCCCTCCCTCCCTTCCTCCTCCTCCTCCTCCTCTTCCTCCTCCTCCTCCTCCTCCTCCTCCACACAGTTGCACTTACTCGTGGTTTGCTTTGTGATATCAAGTTTTATTATTTAACGAGCAAACTTAATTACTATACACGTCGAGAGCGCTCCCTCACACACACTCCCTGGCTTTTTAGTTTTCTCTCTCTCTCTCTCTCTCTCTCTCTCTCTCTCTCTCTCTCTCTCTCTCTCTCTCTCTCTCTCTCTCTCTCTCTCTCTCTCTCTCTCTCTCTCTCTCTCTCTCTCATTTCTTCTCGTTTTATTCTTTTCTCCTTTTTTTCCTCTTTTCTTCTTTTTCCTTCTCTCATCTCTTTTCCTCTCTTCTATTCCCTTTCTTATTTTCCACACACACACACACACTCCCCTCTCCTCCCCCACACACAAACACACTCACTCACTCACACACACACACACACACAAACACACACACAGATTCCGAAAACTAACCCCAAGAAGTCGGTGTTTTTGCCGCCATAAAGTGCCCAAGATTATGGCCCGCACATGGAAATTCCGGGTCAGCGGCGAGACGCAAGAGAGTATAATTATTAAATCTACCATGAGCTGTAGTTTTATTTATGTTATCTTTTTTCTTTTTTTGGCTTCACCCCGAGACTGTCCTTGGCAAAATATATGAGCTCGTAGATCATCTCCAAGTGGCGATGGTGTTTATGATTTGTTAAGAAGTGTTTTTTTGTGTGTGTGTGTTTGTTTTGTTTTGTTTTAATTTGTGTTTGATCTTTGCTTTTCTTTGTTTTCTTCGTTTTTTGTTTGTTTGTTTTCTTCGTCTTCCTTTTATTTTTTTTGTTTCTGTCTGTTTCTTTTTTTTTCCTTTTTTTGTTTGTTTCTCCTTTCTTTTCTTCCTCTTCTTCTTCTTCTTTTTTCTTCTTCTTCTTCTTCTCCTTCCTACTCCATCATTTCCTTTTTCTCGTCCTTTTTCTTTCCCTTCTCCTTCTCTATCTTTTTCTTCATTTTCTTCTCCTTCTTACTCCATCTTTTCCTTTTTATCGTCCTTTTTTCTTTCCCATTTCCTCTATCCTCTTCTTTTTCTTCATTTCCTTCTTCTTCTCCTTCCTACTCCATCTTTTCCTTTTTTCTCGTCCTTTTTCTTTCCCTTCTTCTTCTCTATCCTCTTTTTCGTCTTTTTTGTGTGATTTCTAAAAACAACTATAATTTTTTTTGTCTACTTCCATATCTCTCTCTCTCTCTCTCTCTCTCTCTCTCTCTCTCTCTCTCTCTCTCTCTCTCTCTCTCTCTCTCTCTCTCTCTCTCCGTCTCGCCAAGTAATGACCATGATGGCGGCGTGATGTATGGCAGACGTGTGTTTTTCTACCATTATTTACGAGGGCGACGCGACAGGTAACGGATTAATTAATAGCGCGATAATTACACACCTGACATACCTCTAAATCCAGGTGAGGCAGATCGACCTCCACCTGCTTATCGACCTGCCTTTGTTCTCCGCGTCCTCATTACCATCCTTCATTATAATCATCATCTTCGTCATACTCGGCATTAATTACTGGAGGGATGCCATTAGGAACATCTGTTACAATCATCGTTATCAAGGCAAAACGGAGTAATGCATCGCTGGACACTTATTGCGTTGTTAGCTATAGTGATGATGTAGAGATAAGGACAGGCGTTAAAGGGGGAGGAGAGAGAAGGGGGAAAGGGAAAGGAGGGAAGGGGGAAGGGGAAGAAAAGAAGAGTGAAAGGAAAAGGAGGGAAGAAGGAAGAGAAATGAGGGAGGGGGATGCCGCAAGGGGACAGGGGAAGGAAGGAAGGAGGGAAGGACTAGACAGTAAAGGGTGTGAAGGAGAGAAAGATAAATGTGAGATAAAGAAAAGTGAGAGAATAAGATATATGAGTGAAAGAAGTTATATAAGGAAAGGGTAATATATAGATGTAATGAAGGGTAATGTTTTGATTGAAGTAAGAGGAACAAGGACAAGAAGAAACAAAAAGATAATGATGTTAATGTTACTGAAGAAGAAAAGAAGACGAAGAAGAAAGAGAAAGAAGACTGACAACATAAACAGTAACAACGAGGAAAAACAAGATAATGATGATGATAAAGAAAAACAAGAACAAGAAGAGAAAGAGGAAGAAGAAGGAAGAGACGAAGAAAAAGAAGAAGCAGACGAAATAAAAAGAAATAGAGAAGTAAAAAAAAACAAAGAAAGGAAAGGAAAAAAAGGGGAAATTATGAGAAAACAAGACAGAATCAACTCCAACATCAACAAACAGAAAAACTAACAAAAACAAAAACAACAACAAAACTAACCCATTCCAAACACAACTCAAATAACAAACAAAACAGACAAAAACAACAACAAAAAAACTAACCCATTGCAAACACAACTCAAATTACAAACAAAACAGACAAAAACAACAAAAAAAAACTAACCCATTCCAAACACAACTCAAATAACAAACAAAACAGACAAAAACAACAACAAAAAAAACTAACCCATTCCAAACACAACTCAAATAAAAAACAAAACAGACAAAAACAACAACAAAAAAACTAGCCCATTGCAAACACAACTCAAATTACAAACAAAAACAAACAAAAAAAATCTCCCCCACCTCCCCCCCCCACCATACACAAACACGCAACAGAGGAGCCAAAACACTATAAACCAAACTAATGGGTAAATAAAACGCGCTAAACCGCCCCTTATTACCCCATCCAGTCATACGGTACAAGGGGAGGAAGGGCGCTCACCATTACCTGAAAGAATCCCATTAAAAACAATTACACTACTCGTCGCCTCCCTCCCTTTGCCCTCCACCCCCTTTTCCCCCCCTTCCATTAAGTGCTCAAAGGCCCCCATAACAGTATTTTCCTGGGCTATAAATACGCCATGAAGCTGCCATGAAGAGGGAGGGAGGAAGAGGAGGAAGAGGAGGAGGAGGAGGAGGGGGAAGAATAAGAGGAAGACAAAAAGAAAGGTGTAGAAGGGAAGAAGTGAGAGGAGAATGATAGAGGAGGGAGGAGGTGAAGGAAGAAAGAGAGGAAGACAAAAATGAAGAAGAGGAGAGGAGGAGAAGGAGGAAGAAAAGAGGAAGAGAAAAAGGAAGAAGAGGAGGAGGAGGAGGTGAAGAAAGGAAGAATGAGAGAAGAGAATGCTGGAAGATAACATAAAGAACATCAACAGCAAGTTATGATTATGATAACAACCCTGTGTTCATGTACCTGTTATCATTATTATCATCATTATTATTATTTTTCTGATCATTACTACTACTACTATACCCCTTACAATCACTCTTACATCCCCCCTTCTTTTCCTCCTCTAAGACATATCCCCGTTTTCTAATGTATCAACAGAATGAAGAGGACGCAACACATAAGGCAACACACATCAGGTAACACAGGTCTCATTACCGGCACTCCCTCCATCACCAACACCTTGCCTCATACGCAGCCCCGAACGAGAGATAACAGTCAACAAATCACCAGCGCTGGGGCCAAATTTACACGCGGTCGGGGGCACCAAATACCTAATAATGCTAGACTTAAATTCGAAGCTAATCGCGGGAGGGAATGGCCGGGGCAGGCGAGGGCTAGGAAGCGAGGGAGAGATCATTCTTTATTATCACTTTATTATCAATTCCCTGCCTCCTGTTGGGTGTTATCAGCGGCGGGAGCATGCTGAGGGCAGAGCTGTAAACACGGGAGCGCTGAGGCGGCGGCGCAGCGGTAAATCTTAAGGTGTATAGCAGTTAGGTGTGTTACAGAACGGGGGAGGCGGCCGTCCACCACACTGTTAGACGGGGCCCCGGCACGCACACGAGGGGAGAGAGAGGGAGGGAGAAAGAAGAGAAGAGGAAAGGAGGAAAGAGAAGAAAAGAGTAGGAGAAAAAGACAACAGAACAAGAGAAAAAAGAAAAATAGAGAGAGAGAGAGAGAGAGAGAGAGAGAGAGAGAGAGAGAGAGAGAGAGAGAGAGAGAGAGTTAGCATGATTAATGGCGCATAATCTAACATCATGGCGCATAAAGAGAGCCGCCTTATGCTTATCTTTTACTAACCTTTCCTTGTTTCTTATTTATCACGCACATTTTATTAGAGAGAGAGAGATAAAGAGAGAGAGAGAGAGAACTATGTGTGTCTGTGTATGTGTGTGTGTGTGTGTGTGTGTGTGTGTGTGTGTGTGTGTGTGTGTGCGCGCTTAAAGACAAGGTACACACAAGGGTTCATTTATAGGAGTCTATCATTAGGAGCAATTATTTAGTTCTTACAAATGTGTCTGGATTTAATACGTCTTGCCTTGTGTGGCCGTGCGCGTAGCAGAGTGTGTGTGTGTGTGTGTGTGTGTGTGTGTGTGTGTGTGTGTGTGTGTGTGTGTGTGTGTGTGTGTGTGTGTGAAGAGCGAGCACGGAGAGTAAAGTCCAATTAACTAAATAGATAGGGGGGAAAAACGACAAGGACGAACACACACACACACACACACACACACACACACACAGATAGACAAGACTACATACATTAACAACCTCAACAGAACATGCCTAGACCTTCACACAGACAGACATGAATATAGAAAATGCAGAGACAAAGAGTGCACTGAAAGCTAAGTAAACACACACACACACACACACACACACCCACACACACACACACACCCTCCCTCCCCCACACTCATATAACAGGACCAGGAATCTTGACACGGCAAAAAACAAACAAGCAGGTCCTCCGGGTCCTCCAGGTAGCTGTCATCACCCGGCCTCTCGAAGGTACAAATTATTTAATCAACATCAATAAGCCGACCAGTTACACAGGTACTCCATCCGCTCCCTTGATTACAGGTATGAATATTGCAAACACCGCCGCAGCGCCGATACATTGCTCAACGGGTTATACATAGCAATTTATACATGTTGCAATATATATCAAACGTTTTTTCCTGACATTCATTTTAACACGATTTAGCTTTTAGAGTCTTAATACCGGGCTTGGCAGTGGCTCAGGGAGGATATATTGCCGCCTTCCAAGAGCCCCGTCTCGCTGGGTAGTTTTCGCAGCTCAGATTATAGTGAATTACACGATATATAATTCATCTGTGTAGTATTAGTATCGGTCTGTATTTACCCTCTCCTTTTTGGTCCGCTCTTTCTCTCTCCCTGCCATTCTCTCCCTCCCTCTCTTCACTCTCGCGCAGACAGGTGGACTCGAGTTAATTAAGGAAGCCCACCTTGGCGTGTCTGATTGCCACTGACACCACCGCCGCCACAGCCATTACGGGCCCTAAGTACAAGTGTGAGTTGTTTATCCGCCAACAACACACTCATTAGCCAGCGACAAACGGGAGGAGCGCCATTTGCCTCCCTCTCGTAAACCGTCGACTTCGAAAACAAGAAGATGGAGACGAAGAAGAGGAAGACGAAGATAAAGATGATGAAGAAGAAGAAAGACTAACAGTAGAAGCGTCATTTGCTTCCCTCTCGTAAAACCGTCGACTTCGAAAACAAGAAGATGGAGACGAAGAAGAGGAAGAAGATAAAGATGATGAAGAAGAAAGACTAACAATAGAAGCGCCATTTCGAAAACAAGAGGAAGGAGACGAAGATAAAGACGATGATGAAGATGAAGAAGAAGAAAGACTAACAGGAGCACCATTTGCCTCCCTCTCGTAAACCATCGACTTCGAAAACAAGAAGATGGAGACGAAGAAGATGAAGACGAAGAAGATAAAGAAGAAGAAAGACTAACAGTAGAAGCGCCATTTGCCTTCCCCTCGTAAACCGTCGACTTCGAAAAAACAAGAAGATAAGGAGCAGAAGAGGATGACGAAGAAGATGAAGATGAAGGAGATGAAGTAATGCCCCGAGACGCCATAAAACCAGCCAATTTATACTTTTTATTAGACCAAAATCGACTGCAAAACAAAAGACAAACGGTCGTATACGAAAACAAGATGAAGACGAAGAAGATGAAGACAAAGTAGATGAAGAAGAAGATGAAGAAGATAAAGAAAAGCCTCAAGCCGCCAAAAAACCAGCCAATTCATATTTTTTTATAAGACCAAAATCGACTACACAACAAATGGCAAACGATCGTAGGAAAACAAGATGGAGACGAAGTAGATGAAGACAAAGTAGATGAAGAAGATAAAGGAAAGCCTCAAGACGCCATAAAACCAGCCAATTTATACTTTTTATTAGACCAAGAACAGCTAGAAAACAAAAGACAAGCGGTCATGTTCTCGCTCCCTACTTCGCCTGCCCAAAAAAGGTGTTCTTGGAGCGATCTACGAAATGAAAATGGACGAGGGTAAAATTACGTCCTTGCAGAAGCCCCAGGGAGAGAGAGAGAGAGAGAGAGAGAGAGAGGACGCGAGGCAAGTCCACACCAGGCTGATATTCGGGAATGACACCATCCCTCTGCAGTCCAGCGTCGAGATTCTAGGCGTGGTGGATTCTCAGCTGCACCTTGACAGTCACCTTGAAAGGGTGGCGCAAAAGGCTTCCCAAAAGGTGACCCTCCTACGCCGCATGAAGAACCTCCTCGATGCTGAAGGCCTGAACACCCTCTATAAGGCACAAGTCCGTCCAGTGATGGAGTATGCACCGCTCACCTGGATGGCCAGCGCCCGCTGCCACCTCAACCTGCTAGACAAGGTGCAGAGGAGGGCTGAACGCCTCATCAACGGCACCCAGCACCACCGACCGAGCCAGTGGGAGACACAGCGACAACAACAACAACAACACCCACACGAAGGAAGGGCAAGACCAGCCACGAACCAGCTGGACAGCCTGGAGCACCGTCGCCGCGTCGCTGCCCTGACGGTGCTACACAAGGCACAAGTGGGCCTAGTGCCCCACCTGACGGACCTGAGGGCTACCTGGAGGAGGTCTGAGCGCAGCACGAGAACGGTGCTGAGCAACGCCTCCCTCCTGGAAGTGCCAATGGCCCGCTCCAGCACCCACCAACGTGCCTTCTCCATCGCAGCGGTGGTGGTGGAACAACCTCACTGCTGATGTGGATGTGACACAACTGTCCACTCAGCAGATGAAGGTTGCGTCCCACAGGTGGCTACTCCACCCACCGTAAATATATATATATAATTTTATAATATATTTTATAATTATTTTATAATATATTCTGCTGAATCTTTTAAATAGCTCCCAAACGGTCGGGGGAAATTTAGCATTGACAAATAATACTGCAATTTACTATTGTATTTAACACGTTTATATTAAAAAAAAAAAAAAAAAAAAGAGAGAGAGAGAGAGAGAGAGAGACTTTAACCTCCAAAATTACCTCTAACACTTAAAGTAGAGAAATAAAATAAACCCCAGACTGTTAAAACGAAAAATAAAGTAATAAAGTAGTAAAAGTAAAGTCAAATTAACAGAGAGAGAAATTAAAGTAAGTAAAAAAGTAAAAATGTAAAAAAAAACAGAAATTGATGACAGAAAAAGTAGTAGAGTAAAAGTTGTTGTAAAAGTAAGTAAAAAAGTAAAATTAAACAAGAATCAAAAAAAACGAAGTAAAGAAGAAATCCATGAAAGTAGAAGCAGGAAAGTAGAAAAAAAAGTAGTAAAGTAAGTAAGGAAGGAAAAGTAAAGTAGTAAAAGTAAAAGTAAAAAAGTAAAAGTAAAAAAAAAAGTAAAATGCAAAAAAAAAAAAAAAGAAAACGAAATAAAGAAGAAATCCATAGGAAGGAAAAGTAAAAGTAAAAAGTAAGGAAAAGTGAGTAAGAAAAAGTAAATGCAAGAAAAAACCAAAAAAAAAATAAAAAAGTAAAGAAGAAATCCATGAAGGTAAAACCCGTAAAGTAGTAAAGTAAGTAAAGTAAGGAAAAGCAAAGAAGTAGAAGTATAAACAGGAAAAGTAAAAAACAAACAGATGGTCCTCCTTATCCGGACGCCCACGGGGAGGCGCAGGTAAATTTACGTTTCCGGTGTTGTAATGGATCGTAAATTCCCGAAATATTGAAGGTCACGCCCGAACACTGGAAGACATGACGGGGCGGATTTGACCCTTCCCATTTTCTCTTTTTTTGGGGGGTCATAACTTATATTTCTCCTCTAAACGTATCTTTTTTTTTTTGTTTTTTTCTCTCTCTCTCTCTCTCTCTCTCTCTCTCTCTCTCTCTCTCTCTCTCTCTCTCTCTCTCTCTCAGGACTTCGTTGATTTGACTTTTCTTTCTTTTTGTCATAATTTATATTTCTCTTATTTTTAAACCTAGCTTTTTTTTCATTCTCTAATTATAAAGATAAGAAAAAAAAACTTGAACAGACGGGAAATGGGAAAGACAGAAGTAGTACACCATGTCTTCCTCTCCTCCTCCTCCTCCTCCTCCTCCTCCTCCTGGTCCTGGCGGCGGTGACCAGCGCTCAAGGATAATTGGCCATCATTAAAGGATATAAAACAATAAAAGAATTGAGACGGCCACGCACGTCCCCCTCACACATCAAACAGACCGCCGGCACTAATGACCCGTCCCCCCCCCCTCCCTTACCCCTGACCCCCCCCACCCCAACTCCCCCCCTGACGCGCCCTCACTTCGCCTCTCCCTTACCTCTTCTCTCACTCTCCACTTTCTCTCCCTGTTCTCTTTCTCTTTACCTGTCCCTCCCCTTTCCCTCACTTCCCCCTCTCCGCTTTCTCTCCTTCACCCTTTCTGTTATCTCTACATTTCCTTCATCACCCATACTTCTTTTCTCCTCTCCCTTATTTATCTTCAGTTTCTCTCCCTTACCTTTTCTCATCTCTTTCTCTTTGCCCTTTTTTCCCCTCTCCCTCACCGTTTTAATCTTCTCTCTCTTCTCTGTCTCACTCTCCCTTTTCTCTCTCATTCTTCGGTTTCTCTCCCTTACGTCTTCTCTACTCTTCTTCCCTTTCCGTTCTCTCCCTCCCTCATCTCTGTCACACTTTTCTCTCCTCCCTCTCTTCTCTTGTCATCCTATATTTCTCTCCCTCTCTCTCTCCCTTTCCGTCCCACTCCTCACCCCTTTCTCATCTCTCCAATCTATCTCCCTTGTCTTTCTCTCTCTCTCTCTCTCACTTCATCATCAGCGTCCCAAACCATCACTCATTCCTCCCTTAAATACCCTCCCTTATCCCTTCCCCATTCCCATTAGTCTAAGTTACCCATTCCCTTTTAACATTTCCCATACCTCTTCATTACCCTTTCGCTTCTCTTAACTCCCATATCTCTCTCGTCTCGTCTCTTACTAGCTCTTTCGCTCACCATTCAACCTCATTTCCCCTATTACCCTATTTACTCCCTCACCCCTCTTTATTCACCCTTCATTTACCATTTCCTCAATTCTTCCTGCATCCTATATCGCCAATTCTTAGTTTCTCTTCTACGTCTCTTAGTTTCTACACCTCTTCGTTTCTCTTCTACACCTCTTCTTAACTTCTCTTCTACACTTCTTAGTTTCTCCTCTTAGTTTCTCTTCAACACCTCTTCTTAGTTTCTCTTCTACACCTTTTTTTGTATATGTTGTCCTTTCCTTCCTACTCTATTTACTCCCTCATCTTCCTTATTCCCCCTTCAATTACCATTTCCTTAATTCTTTCTTCTCCATCTTTCTTACCTTCTTCTTTTCCTCACTCATTCCTCAAGCCCATTCATCCATCTCCTCTAACCATCTCTCACGTTACTCATTGTTCATCCTTCTCTTCCTCAGTTTGCTTCTAAATTATACAATACATTATTCTTGTTATTTCCTCTCCTTCATATTCTCTGTGCGAAGTCACCCCACATCATATATCCTACCCTGCTATCTATTTTTTTTAACAGTTACATTCTCTTTCTCTCTCTCTCTCTCACACACACACACACACACACACACACACACACACACACACACACACACACACACGGCTTGGGTATGCATGGCGGGCGGCCGCGAAATATGGCCTAATGACCGACCCTCCTTTTGCAGATCCGAATTTACTGACTCAAATCTTTTAGCAGACAAGCGCAGGTACGACCCCCAGGTGTGTGCGTGTGTGTGTGTGTGTGTGTGTGTGTGTGTGTGTGTGTGTGTGTGTGTGTTACTTTATTACAATTCTAACTACATCTTTATTCTTTTTCATCATCCACTTCTTTCTTCTTCTATTTTTCTTCCACCAATCCTTTTTTTCTTCATCTCTACTCCACTTTTCTCCTCTCTCCTGTCCTTTTCCTTTCACTTTTCCACCTCTCCCTTCCTCCCTTCTTCTCTCCTTCCCTCCCCCATTCGTTCTTTTCATTCTGTTCCATCATCATCCACTTTTTTCTTCCCCTACTTCCTCTTCATCTTTCCCTCACTTTCCTCCATCCTTCTCCATCCACTCCACCTCTTCCTTCCTTTCCTCTTCTCTCCTTCTCCTCTTCCTCTTCCTCCACTTCCTCTTCATCTTTACCCTACTTTCCTCGATATTTTATTACCTTCATCCTTTTTCTCTCCACTCCTCCACCTCCCCCTCCATCCACCTCCACCTCCCCCCTTTCATAAAGACCAAGGCAGCGATAAGCGCCTCCACTCGCTCTCAAGACGTCGCCGGAAAACGAGACGAGGCTCCGAAGCATCTCGTAACCCCGCTCGTGAATCCTTATCGATGACACGTAGAGGACAAGGCGGCTCGTTCGCGACTCGTTCATTTCGGGCTACGAGTTAAGGACGAAGAGAAGGGAAGAGAAGAAAGGAAGAGAACAAGGGAAGAGGATAAACGTATAGTCTCCTCTTTGTATTTCTCTTCATGAACGTTCTTTTTTTTTTTTTTTTTTTTTGCTCGTTCACGACTCGTTCATTTCGGGCTACGAGTTCTGGGACGAAGAGAAGAAGGGAAGAGAAGAAAGGGAAAGTCTCTCGCTCGTAATTTTCTCAGTAAACGTTCTCTCTCTTTCTACTCGTTCAAGACGTTCATTTCAGGTTACGAGTTCTGAGACGAAGAGAGGAAGAGCAAAAGGGAAGTACCTCTCCTATATATTTATCTTCGTTAACTCTCTCTCCTTCTCGTCTCTTCCATTTCTCGTTCTCTCTTCTATTTCTCATCCTCTCTTCCCTTCCTGAGCCATTGTTTTAGTGAAGAAGAGAAGAGAAGGAGGGAATTAAGAGTCAATCCTTCATAATAGTCTTCGTGTATCCATTTTCTCTTTTTCGTTCTCTCTCTCCCCTTCCAGATCCATTCTTTTAGTGTGTCCAGATGGAGGTTTAAGCGATTCAAATAAGTGCTTGGGATGGAGGTTTCGTGTGGGGGTTCAATGCGCGTCGATCCCTTTTTGGAGGTGAAGGATCGGGAGTCATTGGATCAAGGCTTCGGAGCAGTGAAACAAAGCAGAGAGCGAGAGAGAGAAAAGGAGGTCACTGGGCTTTTTGTGTTGCAACGACGATGAATGTTTTTTTTTTAAGGCGAAGAGAAATGATTTGTTCTCACCTATATTCTGTTTTAGCTTGTTCCTTCTTCCTTTCTTTTCTTTATCTCTATTTTCTCATTCCTTTTTTTTCTTCTTTTTTTTACTTTTCCTCCATTTTCTCATTCCCCCTTTTTTTTCTTTTTTTACTTTTCCTCCATTTTCTAATTCCCCTTTTTGTTCCTTCTTCCCTTTTCTTTTAATCCATTTTCTCAATCCCCTATTTTCTTGTTCCTTCTTCCATCCCTTTTCTTTTAATCCATTTTCTCACTCCCTTATTTTCTTTTTCCTTCCTTTCTTTTCTTTTCCTCCATTTTCTCATTCGCCTTTTTTTTCTTGCTTCTTCGTCTCACTATTTTCTTGTGTCTTTCTTTCATTCTTCTTCTCTTTCTCTTTCTAATCCAACTTTCCCTCAATCCCAAATTTCGATCTCTTTGACATTCGAAGTAACACAGTCCCCTCTTCTTCTTCTTCTTCTTCTTCTTCTTCTTCTTCTTCTTCTTCTTCTTCTTCTTCCTCCTCCTCTCGGCCACACTTGTTGTATTACCATAATGGAGTCTTTGGAGCGATTTTATGCTCAAATTGTGGATGTTTCGAATTAATATGCAAATCACGCACTGCAGACCCGCTTTAGGAGTCAGATCTCTCTCTCTCTCTCTCTCTCTCTCTCTCTCTCTCTCTCTCTCTCTCTCTCTCTCTCTCTCTCTCTCTCTCTCTCTCTCTCTCTCTCTCTCTCTCTGATAATAGAGTGTAAATATCATCATGTTCTTATTCTCTCATAAAACGGAAACTAAAATCTCTCTCTCTCTCTCTCTCTCTCTCTCTCTCTCTCTCTCTCTCTCTCTCTCTCTCTCTCGCTCTCATCGGATAATATGTAGCACTGAGCAGAATCAATTTGCCCGTAGTACAGTCCACATTAACACACACACCGATACACCAAGCCTTGAGGGGCCGCTGGAAGCCTCGCCGAACCGAGATCTCGCGCCGCTATGGGAAGGGGCCGAGATGGAGGTCAGCGCCGAACTCTCCAGACCCGGGCGTGGGCGAGAGGCGACTAGAATTTCATTAAAGTGGAACATATAACAAGTGGAGGGACAAAACTCTCTTTATTTCAGTTCCTCCTTGCAAGTAATGAACAGGAAAGGGAGTGAGGAGGAGGAGGAGGAGGAGGAGGAGGAAGAGGAAAGGTGAGGAGGAGGGAGTGAGGTGAGGTGAGGTTGTGTGTGTGTGTGTGTGTGTGTGTGTGTGTGTGTGTGTGTGTGTGTGTGTGTGTGTGTGTGTGTGTGTTAGCCGATATTATTTTTCTCTTCCACTTTTCTTGTCTTATTTTTCTTCATTCCTTTTCTTCCTTTTCTTTGCCTTCCTTTTCCTATTCATCTTCTTAACCTCTTATTCGCTCTCTAGTTTCTTCTTATTCTTCTTTTTCTTTCCACTACTTTTCTTCCTTCTTTCTTTTTCTTCTTCAAACAATAAAAGATCAAAGGGAAACAAATATACGTACACACAAACTCACACACCGTTCCAAACACACAGACACACACACCACCTGTACCCATAACCAGGAACACACACACACACACACACACACAAGCAAACATACACAAACACACACACACACACAAACACCTTCACCAACACCTCCACGCCATGAAACAAGCCGCCTCAAATACACAAGTGAATGACGAATTGTTTGAAGCTACACTATACAAGATTTATGGCCGCGTTTTACAGCCTCCCGCCTATAAAACGAAAGCTATAAGGCAGTGATAGCGGGTAACAGAAGGGCGGGGAGCTTACAACGAAGGCGCGAAGCTGGGCGGAGGTGTCACACGGCTGGCAGGGGAGTGATAATGTTTGTTTATATAGTGTTGTAAGGCGCCGGCATCGTAGGGTGGGGCAAATTATCGTACCCCTGCTAATCTTCAAACCTCTGTTGTTCTGGAGACCGAAAGCAATGCACGGATAAGAGGGGGGGAGGGTATGAGAGAGAGAGAGAGAGAGAGAGAGAGAGAGAGAGAGAGAGAGAGAGAGAGAGAGAGAGAGAGAGATAACTTTATCTTTTTTTTGCTTTTTTTTTACTTTGTTGCTGTAAAAAAAAAAAAAAAAAAACAGCCATATAGATAAAGAAAAAAAGGGGAGATAGATAGATAGATAGAGAGAAAATCACCTTATCTTTTACATCTCTTCCCTTCATTACCCCTTCCTCTTCTTCTTATCTCCCCTTCCCTCTCTTACCCTTCCCCCTTCACTCCCCCTCCCTCCCCCTTCACAACTCCCTTCCAATACCTTTTTCAGCCCCCTCATCCCCTTCCTCACCCTTATCTTCCTCTCCCTTATTTTTTTCCTCTCCCTTATCCCTCATCTTCCCCCTTCTTCATCACCCCCATCACCTACCTGTTAATCTGTCCACCCATCAACACTTCCCCGCTAAGCCCCTTCACCTGGCGTCTCTCTCCCCGCCCTTTCCCTCCCCTTCCCGCCCCTTCCCTTCTCTCCCAGTCTGTTCCCTTCCCTCCCCCTCATTTCACGCTTCGGCTCATTACAGGTGAGGTCAGGGAAGGTCAGTTGAGGTCAAGGTGTGCGTTTTATTGTGTCTAGAGATTGAGAAAGAAGCGGCAGGAGGAGGAAGAGGAAGAGGAGGAGGAGTTCGAGAAAAAAAAATACAGAAGCACAATAAGAAAGAATATTAGAGGAAGACGATGATATTGATAAAACAGGAGGAAAGACCAGGAGATTTAAATGAAGGAGCGAAAGAAAGGGAGAAGATGGGAATGATGAAGGAAGGGGAGGAAGTAAACTGAAAAGGGAGGGAGAAAAGAGGAGGAAGAAGACGGGAAGGGGATGAAGAAGAAAAGGGGAAGAGAACAGAAGAGAAGAAAGAAAAGAAGAGAAAAGGAGAGAGGAGGAAGAAGAGAGGAAAGTGAGAGGAAGAAGGAAGGAGGAGAGAGGAACAGATAGGAGTGTAGGAAAGAGAACGGAGAGGAGGAGGAGAGAAGGAGGGATGCAGACGCGGCGGCTCGTATGGGAAGAGAAAAGATGCCGAGGGGAGGAGGTGTGGGGAGAGGGGGAAGGGGGTGAGGGGGCAGGGCAGTGGGGATTAGCTTCAGGTGTTGACAGTCGCTTCACCCGAGGTAGGATCAGAAAGACGCCGCTCAGGTGGGTGGCGGTGTGTGTGTGTGTGTGTGTGTGTGTGTGTGTGTGTGTGTGTGTTTGAGAGAAAAGAAATGAGAGAGAGAGAGAGAGAGAGAGAGAGAGAGATATAGAGAGAGAGAGAGAGAATATTCGACAAACATATTTTACCTGATATTGTAGATTTCTTTTTTTTTTTTTTTTGTTACTTCGTCCAAATTTGTCCCGTTCACATTTGCGTTTGTTTTAAATTTTACGTCCACTTAAAATGTGATGTTTATCTGCAATACTTTACGTTATCTGGGTTAGAGAATTTACAGCACGATCTCTCTCTCTCTCTCTCTCTCTCTCTCTCTCTCTCTCTCTCTCTCTCTCTCTCTCTTGGTATGTCCACGTGTATGTATCTATGGCAAAATATACATATCATTCATTCTAACCTATCTATACACCTACAATTATTCAACTTCAACCTTTAACAATAATAATCTGGTATAGAAAGAAAATTCCTGTTCTTTTTCTCTCTTTTCCCTCAAATTCTTCCTTGGGTGAAAAATATATAGTGATAATCTTACTTTGACTGACAATTTTAAGAACAAAGACTGAGAGAGGAGCGGCAGGATGAGGATGAGGAGGATGAGGAGGAGGAACAAAGAAAAAATATATGCAAAAACTATCAAAAATAAGCCCCGGCAAACGTTTAAGCAAAGTCGTTTTCTTAGATTCGTCCAAAGAAAGTTAGTAAAAAAAATATAGTAAGGAATGATTCATATACTTAAGCAAATAAAAATAAAAACAAGATATTAAACATGCGAAAAACAATAAGACATCAGGTTAAGAAAATGCATCAAAACAACAAAACAAAAACTACCACAGAATAAAGAACTCAAAAATCCACTTCCAATAAACTCCTGAAACCCACGAAAAATAAAACAAAAGAGCATCGACATCTCCGTCTCCGAACGCTTACATATATCCCCAACACCTGCCCTTTGTGTGACCTCGCCAAAAAAAAAGTGCATCAAAACAACAAAACAAAAACTACCACAGAATAAACAACTCAAAAATCCACATCCAATAAACTCCTGAACCCACGAAAAACAAAACAAAAGAGCATCGACATCTCCGTCTCCGAACGTTTATATCCCCAACACCTGCCCTATGTGTGACCTCGCCCGACCTCCAGGTGTGCCAAAGGGTCAAGGGGTCATCCATTATACGCCCCATGACCTCCCCTCCCCGCTCCTCCCCCCCATGGCGTCGTTAAGGGGCCAAACTGTTTCTGTCGGGGCGAGGTTCGAAGGATTTGAAGGCTCCTGATGGCTCGCATGAATTATGTCCGCGTTCATTTTTCTCTTTATGGCGTCTTGTGGCGTTTATTGTGTCTGGTGCGTTGTTTTTGTGGCGCTGCGTCGGTTGGTTTATCGTATTATTTCGTGTCTGTGTCTCGTAAAATTGACGTTATTTCCGATATTTTGTTGTCCGATTGATTTTCTTCTTTTTTTTTTTTTTGTTCTGCTCTTTGTTCAGTGTTGTTTTTCATTTCGTAAGTTAATTTTCGGCTATCATCCACGTCTGTCTGTCTACTTTTATTTCTTTTATTTTTTTTTACAGCAAAGGCAACAGCTCAGGGCAAAAAAAAAGGAAACAATGAAAAATAAAGCCCGCTGCCATCTATGAGCCAATTATCCAAACTATCCATCTATCTATCTATCTATCTATCTATGTACCTATCCAAATGTCTTACAATAAATCAGTGTAGCTTTCTGTGTTTAATTGATTTTTCTCCTTCTCTTTGTTTAGTTTTTCATTTAGAACGCCAATTTTCGACTACCAAAAACTTCTATCTATCTATCTACGTCCCAATCATTTAAACTATCCACCGATCTATCAATTTACTTATCCATATGCTTAACAATAATCTAGTGTATCTTCCTGTGTTGAATTGATTTTTTTTCTTCCTACTCAGTTCAGTTTTCTTTTTCATTTAGTAAGTCAATTTTCAACTACCAACCACGTCTATCAATCTATCTACGTGGCAATTATATAAACTATCCACCGACCTATCAATTTACTTATCCATATGCTTAACAATAAATCAATGTATCTTCCTGTGTTGAATTGATTTTTTTTCTGCTCTTTGTTCACTTTTCTTTTTCATTTAGTATACGCCAATTTTCGACTACCATCCACGTCTATCTATCTGTCTATCTGCCAATGATTTACACTATCTACCCATCTATTTATTTAGCTATCCAAACGCCTAGCAATAAATCAGTATCCGTATCTTCTATTTTTAACTGTTTTTTATTTCGATCCTCCTCCTTCTCCCTCGTCGCCTCTCACAACAAAGAGGATCTGACAATAATGAGGGGAGATTGGAACCACTTGTCTGGATACCTGTTTACCTGCCTTCCCTGCCCACCGCCGCCCTCACCTGGCGCCACCCACGCCCACACACACGGGGTCCGGACAAGAAAAGGATGAAAACCCCAACCCCTCTAGCACAAACCCCTGAGATAGAGGACCAAGTGGGTAGATGAAACTAGAGCATTGAAGGAGTTAGATTCAGTACATCAATACGAGAAGAGTTTTAACTACATCTACACGAACCAGCATACAAATATTTTACTACTTTTACACCCACTAAGAATCTCGCTTATCCACGTAAACCCGAATAACTATCCAAAACATGTGAACCCAAGACACAGAACGATATCCCAGCACTCCGCCAGACACACACACACACATACATACACACACACGCAGCCAGGCATGCCCATTCAAGCTACTTATGGACTTAGACTTAATCCTGTCTTCGCATAAATAAGAATCGTTGCATTTTTCCCAAAACGCCGAATCACTCCGTCGTGGAAGACTCCCAACACAACATAAACAACGGGATTACAAGGCGAAAAATCCTCTTTCGCGGCGGATTTGCTGAATGTCCAATCGCCAATCTTGGTAATCCTTTGATGACTGGGTATTTGGGTATTAGAGAGAGAGAGAGAGAGAGAGAGAGAGAGAGAGAGAGAGAGAGAGAGAGAGAGAGAGAGAGAGAGAGAGAGAGAGAGAGAGAGAGAGAGAGAGAGAGAGAGAGAGAGAGAGAGAGAGAGAGAGAGATACTCTACAAATTTTCTTTACTGATTCACCTTCACAATTATAAGAAGGATTATTTTTTCAGCAAATTTGACGCATTGAAATTTCTTTTTAAACGCATAAGCAACAATTTTTTTTCTGCCATTAATTTACTTCCTCTTTCCCTCCTCCTCCTCCTCCTCCTCTCTGTCTACACTCCACTGTCTCTTCATCTTTCTCCTGTCCACCTGTCTATGTTCCTTTCTCCTCCACATGACAGCTCTCTCTCTCTCTCTCTCTCTCTCTCTCTCATTGTCCTATTCTTTCTAACTAACATTTTCCTTCCTCTTCTCTTGGTCTTCTTCCTCTTTCTCTTATTGTCTCTTCCTCTTTCTCCTCTTTTTCAATATCTCGTGAAGTGAAGGTCAATAAAGGTTACATTTGCACCTGTCTGTTAATTGAGAGAGAGAGAGAGAGAGAAGAGAGATATAAAGATACGCAAAGACAAGCACGAGATATTAAGTTTGTTTCTCATATTTATTTTTTCTTCTCGTGTTTCTTCTGATGTCCTCTCTCTCTCTCTCTCTCTCTCTCTCTCTCTCTCTCTCTCTCTCTCTCTCTCTCTCTCTCTCTCTCTCCTCCTCCTCCTCCACCTCCTCCTCCTTTTCCTTAACTTCCAATTCCTTGTCTCCTTTTTGTTCCTTTTTGTCCTCTTCCTTTTCCCCTCCTCCTCTTCCATTTGATCCTCCCCCTCCTCTTTCTTCTCTTCCCTCTTCCTCCGTCTCCATCTCTTCCTATTCTTCAACTCTTTTTTTCTCAGTTTTTTCCATTCTCCTCCTCCTCCTCCTCCTCCTCCTCCTCCACCTCCTCCACCTCCTCCTCCTCCTCCTCCACAAACCTCTTACCAAGCCATTAAGCCGGTATCCATTTCGCCTTCCTCTCTGTGTATCCTTCACCTTCCACTTCCATAATGAGGAGGGGAGAAGGAGGCGAGGGAGGAGGAGAAGGGAGAGAGGAGGAGGAGGAGGAGGCATATATAAGAAGGGAATGGAGTGAGGCAAAGAGCAATAAAGCAGAAGGAGTACAAAAGGTGGATGTCTATGGAGATGGGAGAAGAGACGAAGGAGGGAGAAGAGAAGAAAGGGAGGTAATATGATAAAATGATAAACAGAAGCGACAAAGGAGGAGAGAAACTTAATATAGAGACGAGTGAATAGAAGGAAGGAGAAGGAAAACAAGAAAGAATGACAGGGAGAAGAGAGAGAGGAGGGATAAATAAGGATGTGACAGAGAGGAGGAGAAGAAAGGGAGGAAGGAATGGAAGGAAGATAAAAAGGATGGAACGGAGAGGAAGAGAAGAAGAATGGAAAGGGTTAAAGAGAGAAGAGAAAGGAAAGGGAAGATAGAGAAAGGAAGAAAAAGGAGAAGAATGAAAAAGCTGGAGATAAGGTTGATAAAAAAAAGGAGGGAGAGAATTGGAAGGGAATAAAGGAGGAAGAGGGAAATGAAAGGAAGGATGAGGAGGAAAGGAACGGACGAAGAAGAAAGGAAAGAAGGAGGAAGGGAAGAAAGAAGAGGAAAATGGGAGGAAGGGAGGTAAGGAAGAATGAGGAGGAAAGAAAATGGACGAGGAAGACAGGAAAAGAGGAAAGAGTAAATAAGTAAGACTGGAGTAACAGAGATAAGTGAATAAAGTAAGGAAGTAGAAAGAAAAGGAAAAGTAAGAGGCAGGAGGCAGGAGCGAGGTAAGGCTTTGGGAAGGGTCACCTGGCCTCACCTGGACGCAGAGAATAGGACGGCCGCCCCCCCTCCCTGTGTACACGTAAGGTTGTGTGCACAGTGGAGATGGAGCACATGTCAAAAGGTGCACAGGGGAATAAGATCAACAGAGGAGTATCCAGTTCAGGCAGGGAGGGAGAAGGGAAGGAGAGGCTGGAGTGAAGGGCGGAGAGATGGAAAGAGAAGAGAAGGGAAAGGAGATAGTGGGATAGTGGATCAAGACACCTGGATCTAGCTCATGAAGGGAAGGAAGCTGGAGGGAAGAAGGGAGAGGGAGAGAGGAGATAGAGTGAAGAGAGGAGGAAGAAGGAGAGAGGAGAAAAGAAGGAAGGAAGAGAGTGGATCAAGACACCTGGATCGAGTTCATGAAGGGAAGGAAGTTGGAGGGAGGGAGAAACGGAGAGAGGAGATAGAGTGAAGAGAGGAGGAAGAAGGAGAGAGGAGGAAAGAAGGAAGGAAGAGAGTGGATTAAGACAGCAGGATCTAGTTCATGAAGGGAAGGAGGAAAGGAAGGAAGAATGAGTGGAAGGATGTAAAGAAGGAAGCGAGGAGAGAAGGGAAAGAAGGATGGGAATGAGAGGAAAAGAAGGAAAAACGGATGACAAATGAAAAACGAAGGTATAACAAAGATTTGGGAAGACAGAAATAACTGGACAAAGGTAAAATGAAAGTCCTTACCAAAGAAATTAAAAGAGAAATGAGATAAATGCACCAAAGAGGAAAAAAATAAGTATGATAAAGGTGTGGGTAGGCAAAAACAGGGCAATG
>NC_066528.1:11039745-11077245 GCF_024679095.1 Eriocheir sinensis
TGTGAGAGAGAGATAAATATTAAACTTTGGAGATTTTAACGTGAGATGAAGAAATAATCCAAAGTGAGAGAGCGAGAGCGAGCGAGGTAGAGCGAGAGAGAGAGAGAGAGAGAGAGAGAGAGAGAGAGAGAGAGAGAGAGAGATCCATCACCAGTAAAACGCAATTCTACCTGGGAATAGCACACCTGTCGGCCCGTGATGGAGAGGGAGGGATAAGAGGACGGCAGATTATAAGGCAGGGAGAGAAATTAGAGAAACCTTCCCTCCTTACCTCCCTCACTTATTCCCTCCCTTGATATACGACTTTTTCTCTCCCTCTCTCTTCCTCCCTTCCTTCCCTCCCTTGGTATACGGATTTTCTTCTCTCCTTCTCTTCCTTCCTTCTTCCTTCCTTTCTCCCTCCTTCCCTCCTTTGGTATACGATTTTTCCTCTCCCTCTCTCTTCCTCCCTTCCTTTCCTCCCTTGGTATACGATTTTTCTTCTCTCCTTCTCTGCCTTCCTGCGTCCTTCCTCCTCCTTCCTCCTTGGTATGGTATACGATTTTTCTTCTCCCTCTCTCTTCCTCCCTTCCTTTCCTCCCTTGGTATACGATTTTTCTTCTCTCCTTCTCTCCCTTCCTCCCTCCTTCCTACCTCCGTATCTTCCCTCCCTTACATATTCCCTCCTTTGCTATACGATTTTTCTTCTCTTCCTCTCTCCCTCCCATCTCCCTCTCTTTACCACACAAACACAAACCACTCCCTCCCTCACCTTTTTCCTCAATCCCTTCTCTCCCTCTCTCACTCCCTTCATAACCTCCTTCCCTTTACCTCCTTCCCTACCTCTCCTCGGTCCTACCCACCCTCCCTCAATGACCTGACCCCGCCCTCCCGACCCCGTTGCCTCCTTTCTCTCCCTCACTCTCTCTCCCTCCCTCCCCCCTTACCTGCCTCCGGAGCCATCACAGGTGACTTGAAGAATAAATATAATCTATTCCTTCGCTGTCAGAGGCAATTAGATTTAGCTTCTTGCCGCCATGAGACGAGGGAAGGAGGAAGAAAGTGTAGCCATGTTCGAAACTCCATATCCTTCGCAGTGTTGCCAGAACCCCTTAGGAAAAAAAAATTACTCGATTCCATAACAAACAAACGATTAATCTGGTGTAGTTTGCTTCCAGTGTGTGCGAAGGCAGTTTAAATTAGACTAGATCTTGTGTGTGTGTGTGTGTGTGTGTGTGTGTGTGTGTGTGTGTGTGTGTGTGTGTGTGTGTGTGTGTGTGTGTGTGTGTGTGTGTGTGTGTGTGTGTGTGTGTGTCGTTTTTCCCATGCTTCCTTCAGTCTTTCCCTATTTTTTGCCTTCTCCCTTTTCTTTCCATTCGTATTTCTATTCAATCAACCCTTTCTCTCTCTCTCTTTTCACTTTGCTATTTAATCCATTTTTTAATCTCTTATTTCGGTTCTATTTTTCATTCATTTGCTTCCTTTTTCCTCCAATTTTCCTGTCTACAAGAATAAGAAAGGAAGGTGGAGGAGGAGGTGAAGGAAAAGTAGGGAGGAGTAGGAGGAGGAGGAGGAGGAGGAGGAGGAGGAGGAGGAGGAGGAGGAGGAGGAGGAGAGAAGCACGAGACGGAGGAGTATGATACAGGATGTTAAGAGGAGGTGCAAAACGTATGACTTCATAAATTAGACTCTTTGTGTATGAGTTCAAACACCTTTTACACTACCTCATCCTGTTCCTCCAGACTCGTTTCCTACCCTGCTTTATATTTCCTCCTCCTCCTCCTCCTCCATCACCATTATCATCATCCTCATCCATTTCTAGTCCACGGCAGAAAAAAACGCCTTGTCTAACACCCCCCACCTTTGTCTGATGTAAGTGACTCCAACTTGCTTCTCAAATGCTCTAATATCATCTCCCTAGCTTTATATTTCCTCCTCCTCCTCCTCCTCCATCACCATTATCATCATCCTCATCCATTTCTAGTCCACGGCAGAAAAAAATGCCTTGTCTAACACCCCCCACCTTCGTCTGATGTAAGTGACTCCAACTTGCTTCTCAAATGCTCAAAAATCATCTCCCCACCTGGTCCTCTGTCTGCCCCGACTTTTACACTTTCTGGGTAGCCACTCGATTACTCCGGCTGTCCATCTGTTATCAGTTTTACGCATGATATGACTCGCCCACGTCCACTTCTAATTCTTGATCGCCACTCGAGTATCCTCAACTTTGTCCGATCTCTAATCCTGCTCGCTTCTTGTCTCTCTTCTTTCACCGCCACCTGTTCTTCCTGGGCGACCAACGACTTCACTCCGCCAGTAATCAAATCTCAATAAAGCTTAAATGACCCACAAAAAGAGAAAGGTGGAAGGAAGGAGAAGGAAAGGTTGCAAAGTGGAAGGCTAGTGAGAGGGAGGAGGAAGAAAGGGGAAGGAGAGAGAAACTGAGATAAGGAGAGAAGATGAGTGATAGGGAGGAGGAGGAAAGAGGCAGAAGAAGGATGTGAAGAGATAGCTTTTGAGTATGAATAGAGAGAGAGAGAAAGAGAGACAGAGAGAGGAGTTGCTGAGAGAGAGGAGACAGGAGGGAACAGAGAGTGATGCTGCCAGGGAGAGGGAGAGAGAGAGGGAGAGTAGTTGATGAGAGAGAGGAGAAAGAAGCGAACAGAGAGTGATGCTGCCAGGGAGAGGGAGAGAGAGAGGGAGAGTAGTTGATAAGAGAGAGAGGAGAAAGGAGGGAACAGAGAGTGATGCTGGTAGGGAGAGGGAGAGAGGGAGAGCAGTTAATAAGGATGAGAGAGGAAAAAGAAGCGAACAGAGAGTGATGCTGCCAGGGAGAGGGAGAGGGAGAGAGAGAGAGAGGAGAAAGGAGGGAACAGAAGGTGAAGCTGGCAGGGAGAGGGAGAGAGAGAGAGGAGAAAGGAGGGAACAGAAGGTGAAGCTGGCAGGGAGAGGGAGAGAGAGGGAGAGGAGTTGATAAGAGAGAGAGGAGAAAGGAGGGAACAGAGAGTGATGCTGGCAAGGAGAGGAAGAGAGATAAGAGAAAGAGGAGAAAGGATGGGAGAGAAGGATGCTGGGAGGACCGAGGAGCTGCGGTTGGCGTTTAATAGAGCGGAATAAAGACCTTTACAACATTATACTATTTAATATTCATCCCACCAGTACGTAAATGAGCAAAAAATAAAAATAAACGAGAATAATAGCAGACGTTCGCTCGCTCACTTAATGCCTCCGATAGACACGATATTTTCTTTATAGTTACTTGCTCTTCGAATCTCCCTAAGGTCGTGTAGATGCTCTTAGAAGCCTGATATACGCCTAATTGATCCTGCTTAATGGTATCGGCCCGAGGGGAAAAACAGCCGCTCCTGACAGATTTAGAGTCACGCTTAACAGGTATTATAAGATTATTAAGCGATCAGTACTTCTGGCTCCACTTACTCGTGCACTTAACTACAAGCAAAGACAAAAAAAAGAAGAAAAAAAAACGCATGCTGAATCTACACACACACACACACACACACACACACACACACACACACACACATGCATTAACTTCACTTCTTTTTTCTCTTCTTCTTTCTTTTTTTTTTTTTCGTCTTCCTCCATCTCCTCCTTTCTTATGCCTTTTCTCCTCCTCTTCCTCCTTTATTCCTACTTTTTTACTTTTTATTTCTCTTCTATATTTTTCGTCTCCCTCTATTTCCTCCTTTCTTATGCCTCTTCTCCTCCTCTTCCTCCTTTATTCCTACTTCTTTACTCCTTATTTCTCTTCTCCTTCCATATTTTTTTTGTCTCCCTCCATTTCCTCCTTTCTATGCCTCTTTCCCTCTTTTATTCCTATTCTTCACTTCTTATTTCTCTTCTTCCATATTTATTTCGTCTCCCTCCATCTCCTTTCTTGAGTCTCTTCTCCTCCTCTTCCTCCTTTCCCTACTTCTTTGTCTCCTTCCATCTCCTCCTTTCTTTAGTCTCTTCTCCTCCTCTTCCTCCTTTCCCTACTTCTTTGTCTCCTTTCTTGTTTTCTGTTTCCACTTCTTCTTTCTTCCTCCTCCTCCTCCTCCTCTTGCCTTCTCCTCCCTCACAACTTCCTCCTTACATTCTCTCTCTTCTTCTCCCTTCCCTCCTTTATCTCCCGAATTTCATCTTTTTTTTTCCTTCTCACCCTCTTCGTCTTTTTCCTTCACCATTTCTTTCTTCCCCCCTCCTCTTCCTCCTCCTTCGCACCCTCCAACCCCTCACACACATACACTTTATTTTCCTTCTATTTTCGTAGCTCATAAGAAACACAAACCAAACAGCAAAATAAACAAATCAAAACGACTTCAAACACAGACAAAGAAAGAGAGAAGGAGCGTACCAGTTATTTAGAACAAAAGAAAACCCACCAAACGGCCAATATCTATAATTTTATCTTCGCACGTATAAAAAAACAAAGCGCAAAACATGAACGTAAGAGGCAAAAGAAAGGAATTAGAAACACCTTCGATACAAAAGAGCAACGTGTTTTAAGAAATGAAACCTCACTCTAAGCTAAAATTACTTAAACAAAAAACAAGCTAAAAATGCAACGTCAAGGCATTTATCTAACGTACGAGGCAGAAAACGTCTTTATACATTATACAACGAGCAATCTAATACCACAAGTTAGAGTTCAATTCCTTGCTATTACCATGAGCTACACTTATTGAATTATCTATCGAGTCTATCTACTCAGTTGAGAGGCAGCCGCTATCAACTTGTAACTTGGGGGGGAGGGGGTAAGGGGTGGGAGGGTTGTATCTATCGGGTTAGGTTATCTTGCCACCCTGTCTATTGAGTCTGTCTATCTATCGAGGCTGTCTGTCTAGCGGGGTCGAGCTGTCAGGCTGAGTTTCACGCGGCTGACGGCAGATAAGACAGCTTTGTGGGGTGCTGACAGCGGCTAGGAGGGGGTTCTCTCTCTCTCTCTCTCTGATTTATATACTTATTCCTTTTTCCTTTTCATTTTATATTTTGCATTCCTTCTTTTCCTTCTCCTTTCCTTCCTTCATTCCTTCCTTCTTTCGTTCTTATTTTCCTTCTTTCACTGCTTTCTTCCCTTCTCTCTCTCTCTCTCTCTCTCTCTCACCAGTATATATATTATTTAGCTCAATGGCCTCCAAACACCTTTTAAAATCTCACTTATCATCGTATTCGTGTCCACTAAGGAGTCTGCAACCTTTACATATCAAGCTACCCATTATTTACCGAGCCATTAGCCGCCTACTACCCCATTAAACGACCTTCTGACAACCTCCTGGCTTTTAAATTACACCAAGGCAAAACACTAGAACATAAATAAACTAACGCGTCTGCAATAACTTAGATGCGTGAAGAACAATGCAGACACTTCACATACGAGCTCGTAAATCATATAAACAGTGTCTGACATAATTTAGAAGAGGAGGAAGATGCGTGACAGTCTCCTCGCTTCTAAATTACGCCAAAGCCAGATTAAGTGCGTAGATCAAGCCTCGTGGGTGTAATAACTTAGATTCAAGAACAATAACAATACTGAGGGTTCGTATATACCCCCAAAAATGTTTCTGCTCTAAATTAAAAAAGAACTTACCAAAAGACAACCAGAACGTAAATTAAGCCACACAAACATAATAATTTAAATTCAAGAAGAAGAACAATGATATTACTTCACATGCGAACTCGTAAATTAAAGAAATAAAAACTGCTTCTGCCCTTAATTAAAAAAAAAAACAAGAAATGACCAAAAGACAACCAGAACGTAAATTAAGCCACGCAAACATAATAATTTAAATTCAAGAAGAAGAACAACGATAATACTTCACATACGAACTCGTAAATAAGAAAATAAAAAAATAGTTTCCACGCTAAATAAAATAAAAAAGAGGAGAAGGAGTATAAGGTTTAAATAATTCTCCGTCTTCCTCGCACGAATTTTCCGGCGCACCAGAACGGGACATGAAAAACAAGGTACATTCACTTTTTTTCCCCTCCTCGCTTTCTCGCCCGCATCGCCAGGGGGGCACGGGGCGACAGGGTGACAGGGTGAAGGGCGTAGCTAACACCTCCCTGAAGGCGCCCTGTCACCAAGATCCTCAGAGGCGCCGGACTCTCAAAGGGCGCGCGGGAGGAGGGAGGGAGAGTGAGTCCTTGAAACGGCAAAAATATTTCATGATACTCCACAGCTCTCGAGGCCGAACAAGAGGTGGATGGATGGAGGAGGAGGAGGAGGAGGAGGAGGAAGAGGAAGAGGATGAGGTAGGCAGTGAGCAAGGAGAACGGTAGAAAGAAGTGGTGAGGGAAAAAGACGAAGAAGGTGAGAAGAGAAATATTAAGGAGTGAAAATGGAGAAGAAAAAGAGGAAAAGGAAGACGTGATGAAGGAGAAGAAGGCAAGGAAAGAAGCAGTGAGATAGAAGGGAAAAGAGAAAGGAGGCAAAGAAGTAGGAAAAGAGGAGAGAAGGAAGAGAGGAGGATGGAGAAAGTAGAAAGGGGGTAGAAGAGAAATAAGATAAAAAGAGAAAACTGAGCAAACAATCATAAAACAAGAGGTAGATTCCACTATCCACCTCCATGCCTACCGATCAATATATCAAATCACACATCTAACTAAATTTCCAGCTACAAAAAACATGAAAAACATCAACAAATAAAACCTTCCCCATAAATATAAACTCGTCAAAAGCTTCACGGCTCTCGAAAGATAATTCAATTCGTTCCATGTGAGAAGGTCCTGATTTAGGGGACAGGAGGGCGCGAATTAGGATCTCAGGCGACGCTAATTGGGCTTTTTAGGGAGGGAAGTGTGATTGAGGGCCGGGGAGGGCACGGACAGGTGGGCAGAAAGGTGAGTCCAGGGCTAATCACGGGGATGGAGGTGGACTGAGGTGGATAGTAGTAGTAGTAGTAGTAGTAGTAGTAGTAGTAGTAGTAGTTATTAACAATTGAGGTAACATCTGACATTATATCTTGTTTTTGTCGATGCTGTTGTTGTAATATAGCGTGGTTGTAGTAGCACACACACACACACACACACACACACACACACACGTATAAGGCCACACATGCATAATGGACAGCCGTGTGCACATGTGGCCTATTCCGTGTACGTAAATGGAGCAAATGTATACACAAACGCACATGACAACGCACATAAATAACTGGCAATAGGAAGGTGTGTGTCGTGAACAGCTTACGTACACACACACACACACACACACACACACACACACACACACACACACACACACACACACACACCATAAAAGTAACGCTAATAATAGATTTTACGATCTTAAAATATTTATAGCAAGTTTTTTTTTGTATATTCTCTCTCTCTCTCTCTCAAACACACAAACACACACACACACACACACACACACACACACACACACACACACACACACACACACACACACACACACACACACACACACACACACACACACACACACACACACACACACACACACACACACACACACACACACACACACACAGAGGAGATTTTAACGCCACACGGACATAAGCCATAAACTCCTTTCCTTCCCAAACACGGAACTGAATCCTCCTTGTTAATGTTACAAAGAATCTGAGAACCTGAATGTCGGATCCGATGCTTGAATGCTTAATTTCCATTGTTTTAACAGTAGAGAGAGAGAGAGAGAGAGAGAGAGAGAGAGAGAGAGAGAGAGAGAGAGAGAGAGAGAGAGAGAAGAGAAGAGAAGAGAAGAGAAGAGAAGAAGAGAGAGAGAGAGAGAGAGAGAGAGAGAGAGAGAGAGAGAGAGAGAGAGAGAGAGAGAGAGAGAGAGAGAGAGAGAAACTGCAAATAATATATATAATTGAAGCTTTCTGTTAGTTTATAAGGAATTCAAACACAATAAAACAGGATTCCGTCTATTCAATTATACGATCTAATATTTTTCTTGTGTGGAGAGGAAGAAGATAATAAAAGGATTCAATGTAGCTTCGAAATCATAAAGTAAATTGCAGGAGAGGAATAAAACTTTAAAAGGGAAGGGAAAAAAATACATGAAAATTAAAAAGATATTAGTAAATGTAAAGATGAAATAATATAACTAGAAAACGTGGAGAAAAAATAATAAATGGTAAAACTATTAGAAAAAAAACTCGTGATAATAAAGAAAACTATTAAGACGTTAAAAGAATAAAACGTAGAAAAATGCATGACAATGAGAAGAAAAAAAGATCAGGAAATGTTAAGGTAAAAAAAAAAAAAAAAAATGGATGATGGAAAAAATGTATAATAATCTGAGAATGTAAAGAAAAAATCCACAAAAAGAAAAAAAGGAAAGAAAAAATGGGAAAATAAAACCAGAAAAGAAGAAAAAAATACACGAAAAAAAGGTATAAAATAAATGCATAAAAATGGAAAATATAAAAAAAAATGCATAAAAAAAAACTAAAAAATAAATAAACCGAAAAAATGAAGAAAAAAACTAGAGAAAAATAAACCAAAACCATGAAAATAAAATAAATAAAATCGAAAACCTCAAAAAATGAAGGCCACCCGATATCCCACTCCTGACACCAATGTATTCAGGCATTAGGCTCGGCGGACTTTACGGCATCTTAATAAAAAGGTGATACTAAGTAATGCCACCACCGGGATATTTTTATTACAGTGTATTTTGTCTTTTATGATGGCGGTGCTGCGTCGTAAAGCGCCATAAAGGAGGAGGAGGAGGAGGAGGAGAGGAGAAGACGAGGAGGAGAAGAGTAAGGAAGGAAGAGAAAGGAAGAAACAAACAGTAGAGGTTAGAGGGTAATGGTTTGGTCTTTGCTTAGCGGTGTTTGAGGAGGGCGTGGGTGCCGCAGAGGAGGAGGAGGAAGAAGAGGAAGAAGAAGAGGAGGAGGAGGAGGAGGAACCGAAAAGAAATGACAAGAAGTAACGACAATTTCTCTTTTGTTAATCCATCTTTTTCACCTTCATCTCCTCCTTGTCCTTTGTAACCTCTCTGTCCTCCTCCATCCTCCTCCTCCTCCTCTTCCTCTCCTCCGCCTCTTGACAGCGACCACCCCACACGCTCCCCGGACGCCCTCACGCCCTCCCCAGGATCCTTCAAAGGGCATCTACATCACAATACACTCTTCTCGGCGGTATTCACGTGCCTTCAAGGGGAACAAGAGGCGCCTTCAGCCCTCCCTCAGAGCCACTCACCCTTACCACGCGTGCCTCGAAGGGTGGAAAGGTAAGGGAGGGAGGGTAAGGGAGGGTGAGGGAAGGGAAAGATCTAATGGAAATGAAAATAAGTCGAAGAATGACAGAATGAGTTATCGCGGAGATGTGAGCCACGGATCTTCACCTGCTCAATTTAGGAGGAGGAGGAGGAGGAGGAGGAGGAGGAGAAGAAAACGGAGGAGGATGTGAAAGAGGCTGCGAAGGAGGAGGAACGAGGAGGTGGAAGATTTGAAAGAGGAAGGAAAAATATGTAAGGCAGAGAAAAAGTGAAAATAGAATGAGAAGTAGAGAGAGAAGAACGAGGAAAAGGAGGAGGAAGAGGAGGAGAAAGAGGTGGAAGAGCAATAGATTCAGGAAGAGGAGGAGAAAGAAGAGAGGTGGAAAACCCAAAGGAAGAACCCTCCAAAAAAACTGAGAAAGAGGAAGAAGAGGAGGAAGAGGAGGAGGAGGGAGATGAAGAAGAGGAATGAACTTAAGATAAATTAAACCCTCCTGTCTTAAGAGTAGGGCTTTAATCTCTGTCTGCCTAATTAAGCTTTTTCTCCCCTTCCTCTCTCTTTTTTCTCTCTTTTTAATTCCTTTGGCCATCCGTGAAGCAAGCCTTTCCCATTAACGCCTACGAGAGAGGGAGGGAGAGGGCGGGAAGAGAGAGAGAGAGCAGAGAGAGAGAGAGAGAGAGAATGATAAACGGTACAAGCTTTATGCGTTATGGCCAACTAAAGAGTTCTGTCTCATCTCTATCTTTCCTCACTCCTCCTCGCCTCTTACTTATCACAATCTACGCGGGGTATATCCCTCACGCATCCCTACTATTTAAATCCCATCTGATAAGCTTCTTCTGAATCTCTCTACCCCCTCCACCTCCTCCTCCTCCTCCTCCCACGTCAACGGAACGCAACCCGGCATTAACGAGTCCTCTAAATCAAGGTTGGTGCTCGGGCTACCGTACCGCCGGGGAGAAGGCAGTAAATATCTCCGTAACAATAGAGGAGGAGCCTTTGGGAGGGAAGGAGAGAGGGAGAGAGTGGTAGAGAGCAGGGCCGCAGCGGTAGCCAATACGAGCCCTCAGGAGTCATACACAAAGGCCCTGATTGGAGGAGCAAAGTTATCCACCCCATAAAGGAACGGGGTAAAAAAAGGTGAGGTACGGAGGAAGTATAAAGTGCAGAATCTTTACGGCGCCCCGGACTATAAATGACACAACGCTCAATGGATGATGTGATTACGTAAGCCGGGTCCCTATACAAGGCAAGGGGGATTTAGTACGAAACAGTAGCGTTAAATTAGTATGTAGGTGCCCTTGGAGTCTGCAACCCTCCTACCCTGTACTCACACCCTATACTCCTAACCCCTTACATAACATCCCTTATCCATCACCTGCAGTTTCTTTACCCATCAACATCACTAACCCATTAATTCCAGGAGCATTTATACCCTTAACAAGTCCTACAACCTAATTTTATCCTCCTCCATCATCATTTTCAGTTATTCATGTGATACTCAACTTCATTTACGTATTTCCCTGCATTTTCATAACACAGGTAAGGAGAAGTGAGCCAACAGGTGGTAAAGTAGAAATGTTTGAACAGGTAGGGAGAGGAAAGGTGCGCAGGAAGGGAATGGAGAAGTAGTAGAGGGAGGAGTAGGTGACAAGGAAGTAGAGGGAGAAGGAGTAGAGGGGAAGGAAGGAGGAAGGAAGGAAGGAGGGGAGAAGGAGTAGGGAAGGGAAGGAAGGAGGAGTAGAGGGAAGGGAAGGAAGGAGAAGGAGTAGAGGGAAGGGAAGGAAGGAAGGAGAAGGAGTAGAGGGAAGGAAGGAAGGGAAGGAAGGAAGGAAGGAGAAGGAGTAGAGGGGAAGGGAAGGGAAGGGAAGGGAAGGGAAGGGAAGTAGAGGGGAAGGAAAGGGAAGGGAAGGGAAGCAGAGGGATGACGGAAGGGAAGTAGAGGGAGAAGGAGTAGAGGGAAAGGGAAGGGAAGGGAAGGGAAGGGAAGGGAAGGGAAGGGAGAAGGAGCAGAGGGGTGACGGAAGGGAAAAATGAAGGATAGAAAAGAGAGGAGAAACATGCAGGGAAACGAAGGGGGAGGAAAAAAGATTGAAGGGTTAGGTTAGGTTGGGTATAATGACCCCCTTACCTCCTTCCCCCTTACATAATATCCCTTACCCAATACCTGTAGTTCATTCACCCATTACTCTTCACTCTTACCCATCAACACGACTAACCCATTAATTCCAGGAGCATTTATGCCGTTAACAAGATATAATGAACGCCTTACCTCCTTACCCCTTAAAATAACACCCCTTACCTACCTGAAATTCCATATAAATTACTCTTCATTCTTACCCATCAACACGACTAACCCATTAATTCCAGGAGCATCCATACCCTTAACAAGATATAATGACCCCCTTACCTCCTTACCCCTTAAAATAACACCCCTTACCTACCTGAAATTCCATATAAATTACTCTTCATTATTACCCATCAACACCACTAACCCATTAATTCCAGGAGCATCCATACCCTTAACTAAATACAATGACCCCCTTACCTCCTTACCCCTTACCTACCTGGAGTTCAATACCCATTACTCTTAACTCTTACCCATCAACACCACTAACCCCTTAATTCCAGGAGCATTCATACCCTTAAATACAATGACCTCCTTACCCCTTACCTACCTGGAGTTCAGTACCCATTACTCTTCACTCTTACCCATCAACACCTGGCCCTTTACGTGATTCCGAGAGCATTTAAAGTTAATAACACACCTTTCCATCCCTTTCCCCTTTACATAATACCCTTTACCTGCATATTCCTCCCTTACCATTTATCTTCCCTATCATTTCTCAATTCTGCCCATCAAACCATCTACACTTACCCCCTTCTATCCCTCTCTTCCTGACCCTCAACTCCTCCTCCTCCTCCTCCTCCTCTCCATGCCCTTTAAATAATGAATGCGCTTTAAATTTATCCTACTTTAAGGGGTTCAATCAGTCTTAGCCCAGTCTGTATACCCCTTTGCCCCTTACTCTTTGCCCACTTATTTACTCCTTAACTCTTTAATCATTATACTTGCTACCACACGATTCTCCTCTGTAACCCTGATCACCATTATTTTGCTCTATATCCCCCCCCCCCCTTTTTTTTTACAGCAGACGAGACAGTGCAAGGGCGTAAAAAAAAAAGAAAACAATAATGAAAAAAAAGCCCGCTATTTACTGCTCCTAAATTCTTTGAAATCTTATCTTTATCTTCGCTCTTTCCTCTGCTCCCTTTGAACACCCTCCTCTCAGCCCTTTCTTTCCCTTTACTCCCAACGAACTTCCTTTCTCATTTTGGTCTTCTCTTTTTACTCCTTACGAACTCCTGTCTTCAATATCCTCTTCTCTTTACTCCTTTCGAACGCCCTTCCTCTCAGCCCTTTCCTTCCCTTTACTCCCAACGAACTTCCTTTCTCATTTTGGTCTTCTCTTTTTACTCCTTACGAACTCCTGTCTTCAATATCCTCTTCTCTTTACTCCTTTCGAACGCCCTTCCTCTCAGCCCTTTCTTTCCCTTTACTCCCAACGAACTTCCCTTCTGATTTTGCTCTTTTCTTTACTCCCTACGAACTCCTGTCTTCAATATCCTCTTCTCTTTACTCCTTTCGAACGCCCTTCCTCTCACCCCTTTCTTTCCCTTTACTCCCAACGAACTTCCTTTCTGATTCTGCTCTTTTCTTTACTCCCTACGAACTCCTGTCTCCACTTTCCTCTTTACTCCATTCGAACTCCCTTCCTCACTTCAGCACCTGACTATATATATTCTCTTCGAACTCCCTCTCTCTCAGCTCTCTCCCCTTCCTCCACTTCCCTCCTTCCCCTGCCTCCTGCCCTTGCCTCACCGCCTTCACAGCCTTGGCAGGGGCGGAGTAGCCTTAAGGACACGCAGCCAGGCATGAACAGTCGACATGGGACGCTGAACACCAGAAGAACGAGGCTTCCAATTGGGGGGAAAAAAAGGTTATATATATAAAAAGGAGAATACGGGAATACTTGTAGAGAGGTTTATAAATCGATGTTGGTGTGCTCGCGTCCGCTCCGAGGGGAAAAAATGTTCGTTAAATGGCTTAGGATGTTAAGAGGTATAGAGATAATTCTTGTATTTTATGTTCTACCCAGTGTAAAAAAATACTAGTCTTCATATTATTCTTATTCTTGATACTCTTAAATTACTCTCGATTTTGTTATTCTAAAAAGCAAAAGATATAGTAGTTTCAGTAGCGATATCAGTAGTAGTAGTAGTAGTAGTAGTAGTAGTAGTAGTAGTAGTAGTAGTAGTAGTAGTAGCAGTAGTAGTAGTAGTAGTAGTAGTAGTAGTAGTAGTAGTAAATATATTGTATGATAGAGAAGAAATTAATTAGATATCATAAGAAGAGATCAGAAACACTTGAAATTTTTGAAAGAGGAGAGAAAAAGAATGAAGGAGAGAAATGGAACAGAAACCAAAAAAACAAAAATAGAAGAGAAACAGAATTTAAAGCAGAGGAGGAGGAGGAGGAGGAGGAGGAGGAGGAGGAGGAGGAGGAGCAGGTGAAGAAGGACGAGAAAAAGGAGGAAAAATATATTAGTTCCAAAAAAATAAGTAATTCAAATGAGGAAAAGAAGTAACGAGGTGCAAAATACAATCAAGAAAATAAATTACAGGACATCCCAACAGTAGCGGAGGAGAAGAAAAAGAAGCATCTGAAGACAATTAAGAAAACAGAGATAAGAGAGAAGCAAATAGAGGGAGAGAAAAAGGATAAAGGATGAGGAAGGAGAGGAGAAGAGGAAGAAGGGAGAGAGAAAGGAGGGAAAGACGGCATATAGAGAGAGAGGAAGAGAGATGGAAGAAGAGAGATGGAAGAGAGCTTGAGGAGGGAGAAAACCAGTAAAAACGAGAGAAAAGGAGGAAGAAGGAGAGAGGAAGGAAGGACGGGACACAGAGACAGAGAGAGAGAGGGAGAGAGAGGATGAAGGAAAGAGAAAGGAAAGGCAGGACAGAGACAGACGGAGAGAGTGAACCAGCAAAGACGAAACGAGAAGAGGACGAGAGGAGAGGAAGAAGTAAGGAGGAAGGAAGGAAAGGCAGGATAGAGAAAGAGGGAGAGGAGAGGCAGAGGAACGACGGGCGGGCTAGCGGAGGGAGGGAACCAGCGATGCGAGCGGGCCACAAAAGCTTCGCCATCACTTTAAGTAAATTAACCAAGATTCGACGTGTCAGGCCCACAATGGAGTCTGTTTGGGTTGCCTCTCTGTATCATTTATCACGCCGCACAATGCCTGCCTGCCCGCCGCCGCCCGACCGGACCAAAACACGGGAAAACAAAACGATGAGATACGGAACCCAGGCGTGATTTTGATGGATGTTATCGGTGCGCAGCGTTCACGAGGGCCTTTGTTTAGCTCAGGCGCCCAACAATAGGTGCTCGAGGCCCCTGACGATGCATAAAGAGCCCCCGTCACTTCAAAGATCCCGACATCACAGACTCCCCAGTGTTGCCAAATCCCAGGGAGACCTTTGACATCCCTCCCTCCCTGCCTCCTACCCTGCACACACACACACAAACACACACACACACACACACACACACGCACACACACACACAGGGGTTTCTTCTTTTCCATTTTTTCTCCTCCTCTCTTTCCTTTACCCTTCCTCCTCCTCCCTCCTCCTCCTCCTCTTCCTCCTCCTCCTCTCCCAAGTTCATTTGTTGTTAAGGTTTTATTGCAGTTTTTTTTTGTTTGATTTTTGTTTCACACTTCGCCGCCAAACAGTCGCTGCTCTTGTGTTCGTGTGTGTGTGTGTGTGTGTGTGTGTGTGTGTGTGTGTGTGTGTGTGTGTGTGTGTGTGTGTGAGGGGGGGAGGTCTGTGTTGCTTGTTTGACTAAATAGACCTCAGAAAAACCTTAATTAAATACGTGTTCCGCATTAGTGTTCCTGTGTTCGATTTAAGGAGAACATTACATGATTTATTTTCTATTATCGCCTAACTCTTTTTATCTCTCCCTCTCCCTCTCCCTCTCTCTCTCTCTCTCTCTCTCTCTCTCTCTCTCTCTCTCTCTCTCTCTCATCACAAGTCTTGCCCCATGCAGGGTTGACATGGGCGCTAACAGACAGGGTAATTGAGAAGCCACGCCCATATGACTGTGTGTGTGTGTGTGTGTGTGTGTGTGTGTGTGTGTGTGTGTGTGTGTGTGTGTGTTGGTGGGGTTATTAACGTGAAATAACTACTGATATATATTCACTATTACGACTACTACTACTACTACTACTACTACTACTACTACTACTACTACTACTACTACTACTACAACGCCCTCAAACGACCCCTTCATCTCTCTCCTCCTAGTCCTTATCCACTCTTCCATCCAATCCACAGCCTCCACATACCTCCCTTCCCTCTTCCATTCCTCTCCCTCCTCCTCCACATTACCTCCTTCCTTCCACGATTCCTGTACCGTCTCCCTCTTCACCCTCTTCACCCTACCACCTCTCCCTCTCCCTCTCCCTCCCTTCCCTCTTCCATTCCTCTCCCTCCTCCTCCACATTACCTCCTTCCTTCCACGACTCCTGTACCGTCTCCCTCTTCACCCTCTTCACCCTCCCACCTCTCCCTCTCCCTCCGCAGCCTCCGTGACACGCACCACACACCCCCGGCACAAAGGACACACCGCCCGTCAGCCCTTGAAACAGAGCCCAGGAGGAGCCGCTTTGATCACCCCTCAAAGTCATGTCACTCAGTCAACAGTGTATCGTCAGGGTTGGATTCCAAAGGCTACGGACCTACTACCCTATCCTATCCTCCCTATCCTACCCAAGTCTACTTTAATACCCATGAACTCCTTATACCAAACTTCAACTTCTTCCACCCCCCATCCATTTCTCCCTTCATATTCATCGCTCTACCCCATCATCTGGCCCCCACCTATCATCACTTTATATTTAGAGTCAGAAGATCACCATAAGAGTGCGTGGGAAGGTTGTCAAAATAGGGTACGGGTACATCACCTGACTTCTAAGCGGGGTCGAGGTCACCTGTCCGCACCCGAAGCCTTGCCACACCTTACCTGTATAGAAAGAGAAAAGCATTAATCATGTCAGACAAACAGATAGATAGATAGATAGATAGATAGATAGATAGATAGATAGATAGAGGGAGAGAGGGAGAGAGAGAGTAATACCCTTCACTGTGTCCCTTCTACCTTGGTTATTCATTGAAGGAGGGCGAAACGAGGGGAGACTCATGCAGATGTAATACGGGCGGGGGTGAGGGAGCAGGAAGGAAGGGAGAGGGAGAGAAGGGAGAGAGGGAGAGGGAGAGAATAGCCACCACCAATGTGTCCACCAACCTTGATTAAAGAAATGCTAAGGGTGGCCAAGCAGATGTTACCAATTCTACCTCCTCTCCCTTCTTCCTCTCCCTCCCTCCCTTCTTTTGTCTCTCCCTCCCTCCCTCAATCTCTCTCAGTGCAGTTCATTTCCCAAGTTGCCCGCGACGAGAGAGAGAAAAAAAACGTGTATTAAAAAGGAAAGCCAGAAAAAGCAAAATAAAAGTGTAATAAAAACGAGTAATTGGATTTTTTAAGCTATGGAATATGAGAGATAGGTAGATAGATGGAAAGACAGAAAGAGAGAGGGAGGGAGAGTCAGTAGATAGATAGAAGGGGAGGTAGAGATAGAGGTAGAGAGGAAGGAAAAGAAAAAAGGGGAGAGAGAGGAAAGGGGAGTCAACAGTTGGATAGATAGAGAGGGAGGTAGAGATAGAGGTAGAGAGGTAAGAAAAGAGAGAGAGAAAGGGAGAAGAGAGAGAGAGAGAGGGAAAGTCAACAGATAGATAGATAGAGAGGAAGGTAGATATAGACAGGAGATAGAGGGAAAAAGAGGCAGAATCAACGCCCTCTTCACACACACACACACACACACACACACATTCTCCTCTCCAAGACACGGCTTTTCAGACACACAGCCACAAAATTACATTACACACTCCACTCCCAAGCCACACGGAAATAAGATTCAGGTCAGCTCAGACTCGCCTCCACCACCTGCTTGGCTAAAAGGAAGCAGAATAAGTACAAGATGCGGTCGAGGAGTAATGTTTCTTGATGCAATAGATAAAGTGAAGCTTCATTTTTCTTTATGGTTTTGTCATTTCTTTGGCTAACGGGTTCATTTCCTACTGATCGATATTTTCCTTCATGATCCTTTTTTATAGTAAGGAAGAGGATGAAAGTTATGAAATGAGGTGGAGAAAGAAGAGGAAGAGAAGGAGATGTAATGTTTCTTGATGCAATAGATAAACTGAACCTTCATTTTTCTTTATGGTTTTGTCATTTCTTTGGCTAACGGGTTCATTTCCTACTGATCGATATTTTCCTTCATGATCCTTTTTTATAGTAAGGTGAATAGAAGTTAAGAGTTAAAGAAGAGGATGAAAGTTATGGAAATGAGAGGGAGAAAGAAGAGGAGAAGGAGGAGGAGTAATGTTTCTTGATGTAATAGATAAACTGAACCTTCATTTTTCTTTATGGTTTTGTCATTTCTTTGGCTAACGAGAACATTTCCAACTTATCTACATTTTCCTTCACGATCCTTTTTTATAGTAAGGTGAATAGAAGTTAGGGGTTAAAGAAGAGGATGAAAGTTAGGAGTTTAGGAAGAGAATGAAAGTTATGGAAATGAGATGGAGAAAGAAGAGGAAGAGAAGGAGGAGTAATGTTTCTTGATGTAATAGATAAACTGAACCTTCATTTTTCTTTGTGGTTTTGTCATTTCTTTAGCTAACGAGAACATTTCCTACTTATCTATATTTTCCTTCATGATCCTTTTTTATAGTAAGGTGAATAGAAGTTAAGAGTTAAGGAAGAGGATGAAAGTTATGGAAATGAGGTGGAGAAAGAAGAGGAAGAGAAGGAGGAGTAATGTTTCTTGATGCAATAGATAAACTGAAGCTTCATTTTTCTTTGTGGTTTTGTAATTTCTTTGGCTAACGAGTTCATTTCCTACTTATCTATATTTTCTTTCATGATCCTTTTTTATAGTAAGGTGAATAGAAGTTAAGAGTTAAGGAAGAGGATGAAAGTTATGGAAATGAGAGGGAGAACGACGAAGCGGAGGAGGAGGAGGAGGAGAAAGATATGCATTAAGGTGTGACTTCTTCTCCTTACCTGCCCGAAGGCTTGATTGCAATTTGTACAGGTAAGACAAATGAAGGTTGCAAAAAGATATTAAGGTGACCACTGCAAGTTTTACCAACGTTATAACTGACCTTTTCTCTCTCTTATCTCAAACGCATATACTTACCCCCCAACCCCCATCCCCCCACCCCTTTCCTACAACCCCCAATACGTCTCATTACTATATTAAACATTTAGATTGAAGTATTCTTTCATTTAAATTTCTATTCCGTGTTGCCCGTCTTTCTCACGCTTCACAAATATATATTCATAGATTTTCCCTTTCCTAGAAGAACATGAATAAAGTTTAGCATATGTGTCTGCTGGTTTGTATATCTGTCTGTCTGTCTGTCTCTCTGTTTGTAAGTAAGTACAGTATGTTGATCTGTCTGTCTGTTTTTTTTATGTTTATGTCTGTTCTCTCTCTCTCTCTCTCTCTCTCTCTCTCACACTGGTTCGTATATGTCCGTCTGTCTTTCTCTCTGTTTGTAAGTAAGTACAGTATATTGTTGATCTGTCTGCCTGTTTTTCTGTTTATGTCTGTGTTTTCTGTCTCTATGTCTGTGTCTCCCTCTCCCTCTCCCTCTCTCTCTCTCTCTCTCTCTCTCTCTCTCTCTCGTCCGGGTCGCCCCTTCCACATCTAAAACAGTTCATTTCCCATTCTCTCTCCCTCTCCCGCCCCTCGCTTCGCACCATAACAGTGGGACCTTCGCGCCTTTTCCCGGCTTCCACCTCGTCCAGATTGCTCTGTAAATTGCTCGGGCTCGCTCCACTCCCAATATCAGGTCCTGGCTGCTTGCTGGGGGTTCTTGTTAAGTTCTTCAGGCGGCTCTTTCCCTGTAGGTGTGTGCGTGTGCGTGTGTGTTTGTGCGTGTGTGTGTGTGTGTCTGTGTGCTATAACTTCCACGGCTATGTATTATTTTGGTAGATTTTATGTCCGTTCCATATGCAGCGTGTTTTCAAATGCACAATTCCACCTTACATTATTTTCTCCCCTCCTCTGAATTCACGCTAACATACTCTCGCTGCCTCTATCCCTCATCGCACCCTCCTAACCCTTCCCTTACAATGCTCTCCTGCCCTCTCTTTTTGCCGGCCTTTCCCCTACACGCTTCCTCTCCGCCCACCGAACTCAGCCTCTCCTATACGATGCTGTTCTCCTCTGGTTCTCCTCACCCCTCCATTCTTTACTCGCATTTCTTCCGCGCCTGTCTCCCCTATCCACTTACACTTAATTCTACGGGACATATCCTCCCTACACGCATCTTACACCCTGCTCTGCACCCTCTCACTCCATAACGCACTCCTCTTTACGATCATTCTTTTACCCCGTTCACATTAACATCGGATACAAGCACCTCCCACGCCAGTAGAAAACCCAGCAATCTGAGTTAACCTTTCCTAGTATCTACCAATCACGAGTCGCCTATCAAGAAAGGGGGCGTGGCTTCTGAACGGGGGAGGAGCTTATTTGCCTGGTTAACGTGGACAGCTATCTTAAGAGCACTCCATTTCTTCATTTCCTTAGTATTCTATTGCACTTCTTTGCCCTATAACACAATCTATCACTTTACCTGAACACTTCTTGATATCATTATAACTCATCAAACGCCGAATACAACTCCGCCTAAACTTCTTTCGAGTAAAATTCACATTCTTTTCTTCAAGGCATCAGCTTCTTGTTCTCTTCCTTGTTCTCACCATGCTTTCCGCCTCCCATTTAATCTTCACTAAAGTTTACTAACCTATAAACTACAGCCACACACTTCTTCCTTTCTCTTCTTCTCACTCCACCTCACTTCTTTCCTCCTACCTGATTGTTTTTTTCCCTTTTTGCAATTCCTCTTTTCTTCGGCTAGCTCCCTCCTCCTCCTCCTCCTCCTCCTCCTCAACCACCTCATAGCTGTCACTCATGCAAATTTCCTCGCATTTCACAGTTTTACAGCCCCGTGATGGTAGCGTGTTTGTCTGTCTGCCTGTCTGTTTCTGTTTGTCCGTGTGTCTGTTACATGCGCACTTCAGCTGAGAAAAAGAAAGAAAAAAAGCACAGCGCATTGAAATTCTTGAACATGAAAATTTGCGAGAGAGAGAGAGAGAGAGAGAGAGAGAGAGAGAGAGAGAGAGAGAGAGAGAGAGAGAGAGAGAGAGAGAGAGAGAGAGAGAGAGAGAGAGAGAGAGAGAGAGAGAGAGAGAGAGAGAGACAGCGGGGTAAACACGGGTGGGGGGAGAGGGCGGTAGAGGGACCGAAGGGGGGGGGGGGGGGGGGTCTACCAGCGAAGTTCGGTTAAGTTTCGGGTAAGTGTTCGGACGGCCAGTTATGAGGAGGGTTAGAGCGCTCTTGAAATGCTAAGTAAGTGCCGGTAAGATGACTTTCCCGGAGTGATGGAGGGGGGAAAGGGGGTGGAAGAGGAGGAGGAGGAGGAGGAGGAGGTGGGAATGTGGAGGCGGTGGAAGGTAGTAATGGCGAGGTATTGGAAGGTTTCGGGAATGGCAAGGAGGAGGAGGAGGAGAGGAGGTGGAGGAAGTTAAGAGGAGGAGATAGTGGTGGAGATAGTGAGGGTGTTGGTGGAGATAGTAATGGTGAGCGAGTGGAGAGCTTATCGTGAATGGAGTGGAGGAGGAGGAGAGGACAAGGAGGTGGAGGAGGAGGTGGAGGAGGAGACAGAAGCAGTGTGGTGGTGATGCTGAAGAGGGCAGTTGAAGGCGAGATGGAAGTATATAGGATGGAGGAAACGGAGGAGAGAAATGGAGGAAAAGAAAGGGAGGAAACGAAGAAAGGGAGAGAAGGAAAGAGAGGGAAAATAATGTAACTTAAATATACTTTCACGTCCATTCCTTCCACTAAGAGATTTTTTGTCATTAAACTTTTTTGTGCGTAAACTTTTCAACATCTTCGTCACACTCATCTCTTAACATTCATATCATATTTGTACTGTTCCTTATACTACTACTACTACTACTACTACTACTACTACTACTAATGATAATAATAATAATATCCTTCCTATTTTCCTTTTCACCTGTTCACTTCTTCCTCATCCACTGGGCCTTCTCCTCCTTCCCTTTCCTTCCTCTAGTTCCTTCTCCTCCTCCTCTTTCCTCTTCATGTTTCCACTCCCTTTCTTCTTTCCTCTCATACACTACACCTCCTTCTCCTCTTTCTCTTCTCCTGTTCCTCCTTCTCTTGCTGCTATACCACCTCCTCCTCCTCCTCCTCCTCTTCTTCCTTCTCCTCCTGATTCACTCGCCCTGGCCATTCCGAGTCGAGTAAAAATGCTCCTCACTTTACGGCCGCCTCTCCCTCGCCGCTCCACCATGTTATTGCAAACTAATAATACCGTAAACTCGTTCCCCCGGCGGACGCTCATAACGCAGGGCAAGGTAATGGGCGCGCCGATATACAGCCTCTTTCGTTTGGCGTGTAAACTCTATTTTCCACGGCTTGATCGCGCGTTTGCCCAGCCTGATGGAGAGCCGCGGAGGGTCAGAACACGGAGAAGGCGCTGCAGGAGGTGAGGTGGTGCTGGTGGAGGTGGTGGTGGAGGAAAGGTAAGGAGGTGGAGTAGGAGATGCAAGTGAGAAGATGGATAGGGAAGGATTGCAGTGGTTATAATGTGTGTGTGTGTGTGGGACGGGGCAAACAGCAAAAGCTCAACGGAGAGTCACCGCCACACACACACACACACACACACACACACACACACACACACACACTCGAACCATCAAACCCAACACGCAAGGACGAAGACAAAGCACACACAAAAAAAACTCAAAACAAATTAAACACTAAAACAAAACAACCTTCTCCTCCTCCTCCTCCTCCTCCTCCTCCCCTTCTTCCTCCTCCTCCTCCTCCTCCAGCACCATCAACAACCAAACTACGTATTACAAAGGCTCAATACTCGGCCTATATATTCGCCGGGCTGAGAGGGGGCATAATAATAAGAGAAGTCTCAGCTGATATAGAGGAGGAGGGGAGAGAAGAGTTACGTTGACTGTCTCTTGTAAATTCAAACTGCACACGAGTCTTCCTCCTCCTCCTCCTCCTCCTCCTCCTCCCCAAGCCTAAGGAACCGAGGAGCAGCAGGCCGTGATTGGTGGAAAGGAGCAAACGACTCACCAATAGGAAAGAGAGTAGAGGAAGGGAAGGAGGAAGGGAAAGGAAGGGAAAGAGAAGGTTAGCAAGGATTTTGGCTCCTATAACGGGGAAGGTTTTAAGAGAATCTGTGTTTTGGGAGAGAGAGAGAGAGAGAGAGAGAGAGAGAGAGAGAGAGAGAGAGAGAGAGAGAGAGAGAGAGAGAGAGAGAGAGAGAGAGAATATCTAAAGCCTTGAATCTTATGTATTTATACCTTTTACTTATTAAAGCTTGCACACACACACACACACACACACACACACACACACACACACACACACACACACACTTTCAACACGAATAAAAGCTACAAAATGAGAAAAAATGAAGAAAATATAGTAAGAGAGAGAGAGAGAGAGAGAGAGAGAGAGAGAGAGAGAGAGAGAGAGAGTGAGTGCATCATTCACTGGACTGCTCTGTTATCTAGAGCTGGACGCGGCACATAAATTATTGCTAATTTGTAGAGGAGGAACCGTGGCCTGCATGCTTAGCGCCCATGTGGACTTTGCATGCCCGCTGCGCCCCGCCGACCGACCCGCTACCAAACAGACGCAAATGGTTATTGTCTACTGAAATATGGCCAATTAAAACCGCAGCGCCAGCCATTAATTGTCAGCAGCAGTTAAACCCTCGCGTGTATCATCCCCGAGGGTCAGGCAAGTAAAATATTCAGTCTTGGAGAGAGAGGGAGGAAGGGAGAGGGTGCGTGTGTGTGTGTGTGTGTGCCGTACGATATCGTGTTCCTCCGCCCCGTTCTCCCGGCAACGACAACAAAGCCTCCCCGCCGCCAGACGTACGAGGCAATATCAAAACTGCATTAAGGGAGTAACCTGAGCCGACTGTCTTGTTTATAACACTATTGGGCGCGGATAATCACAGCCCGGCCGCCATTTACATCGACTTTGTTTATATCGTTGAGCTGGCGGCCCGGGCTTATGTGTTTCTCTCGTTCTCGTTCTCGTTCTCTCTCTCGTTTTTGTGTTCTCTCTCTCTCTCTCTCTCTCTCTAGTTCTCTATCTTTGTCTCTCTGTGTCTCGTTCTCGTTCTCTCTCCTTCTTGTTCTCTCCAGTTCTTTTTCTCTGTCTCTCGTTCTCGTTCTGTCTCGTTCAGTTGTTCTCTTTCTCGTTTTCACTATCTTTCTCTCTCTCTCATTCTCTTTCGTTTTTTGTGCCTGTCTGTGTCTCTGTCTCTGTGCCTCTCTCCTTCCTCCTCCTCTCTGTCTCCCTCTCCCTCCCTCCCCCGCACCTGACGTTGATTTACAGGTGGACAATTAAGATAAAGGAACACCTGAGCCTTATCTGGAGCCTCGGCGTAAAATATGAGTCTCGATTAAAGGACAAAAAGGAATAGAATGTTAATGAAAATATGACAGACTAGTTTTACCGTCTTGTTGGTAGTTTTTTTGTACCGAGAGAGAGAGAGAGAGAGAGAGAGAGAGAGAGAGAGAGAGAGAGAGAGAGAGAGAGAGAGAGAGAGAATGATACACAGAGATGGTAGCAACAATGGCAGTAAATACAAGCATGTCTTAAGCCCATTGATATAATTGCAAAGATTGTGAGCAAGGCGCCTAATGGAATTGTATATTGATTGTCCGCTGGTAAACAGGAGGGAGAAAGGGAGGGGGAAGAACAAGGGGGAGAAGTGGAGGAAAGAAAGGGGGATAAAGGGAGGGAAGAAGAAGTGACGAAAGAAAAAAGGAAGAAGAACAGAGAGGGAATGGAGGGAAGAAATGGAGGGAAGAGGGATAAGATGGGAGAGAAGGGACATAAGGAAAGGGAGAAAACTGATGGAAGAAAAAGGGGGAGAAGTGGAGGAAAGAAAGGGGAATAAAGGGAGGGAAGAAGGAGTGACCAAAGGATGGAGGGAATGGAGGAAAGAAGTGAAGGAAAGAGGAATAAGATGGGAGAGAAACAAAAGGGAGGAAGGGACATAAGGAAAGGGAGGAAAGGAAGGGGAGGAAGAGACGGGAAGGAAGGAAGAGAAAGAAAATGGACCAGAGGGAGAGAGTGAACATATGTAAAGAGAAGGAATGAAAGGAAGGGAATAAGACGGGATAAAGGAGAGGAAGGAAGGAAAGGAGAGTGACTAAACAGAAAGAGAGGAAGAGGAGGAAAGAGATAGAAAGGCAGGAACAAGAGAAAAAGAAAGGAGAAGGACCAGACAGAAAGAAAGGAAGAGAAGGAAAAAGGAGGAAAGAAAGACAGGAACTACAGGAAAAGAAAGAAGAACTGAGAACCAGGGAGAGGAAGGAAGGAAGGAAGGGAGGGAGTTCAGGCTATTTCTCCCTCAGCGGCCCGCCTCGGCACCCCCATTTAACCCTCATTAATGGATAAGTAATAGCCCCCAGGCCCTCCATTAGCAGAGGCTCCGTAAATAGCAGCCCCCGCTAACTTAGGATAAAATTACACACATTCGCTAGCACTAAAATATGACGAAGGAAGCTCCTAAGTTTGGCGGCCCGCGGGAGTGACTGCAGCAGCTCCTTTGTGTGTGTGTGTGTGTGTGTGTGTGTGTGTGTACCTCCACCACTCACACACACACACACAACTCAACCCACCTCCACGCATTCTCTCTCCATAACTTCCCATCAACTCCCCTTCCTTACTCCCTCCCTAACACTAACACCCCTCCTCCTTCAAACCATAAACAAGGGAGAAAAATTGCCTGGCTCCTCCTTCTCACACCTCGAGAAGCAATAAAAAGCAAGGCGGAGGAGGAGGTAGAAGACGAAAAGAAGCAGAACGTAGAAGTGGTATAGTAGACACCTCCCAACCATCTCTCCCAGAACATATCTACACTGCGTTAGGTCATATATTTGCGCAGTGCTCCGGGAGAAAACGTTCTCGCAGTGCCTTACGTCTGATAATTTCGGCGGTGTCTGTATTTCACGGCTGCTAATCCCCGCTGATCAAGACGACCTGCCTGACTTACTCCGCCACGCTCTCTAATCTCAAACGCTAAACTGGGCTTATGGAGTCCTCTGTGGCGGTCTGGCTTAAATTTTCAGCGGAGAGAGAAAGAGAGAGGCACAACTGTGATAAATGGCAATGAGGAGCATGAAACTTCAGCTATATTTCCTCTCTCTCTCTTTCTCTCCATCTCTCACTCTCTCCTCCTCCTCTTTCTCATCTTTCTTCTTCTTCCCTTCCTCTTCCTCGTCTGCTTTATCACCCTTCCTCCTCCTCCTCCTCCTCCTTCTCCTCTCTCTCCCCTTCCTGAGCCCAACCGCAGGACACGACTCTCTCAGAAATAACAGGAAGCAATAAAGCATTTTTAAAACCTCTGAAACTGCCGACGTAAATCAAGTCAATCGACCGAGCGAGTCTGAAGCCGAAAAAAAGAAGATGACGGCAAAACTCACTGGTATTTGCTGACGTGTTGAGGAGGAGGAGGAGGAGGAAGAGGAGGAAACATGGAAACATGGAAACAGGCAACAGAAAGCCTATTGGCTCATTACGAGGTTGCCCGCTTTGGTGATTTAATCTGCTCGACAGCCTGGGGCCTGGGAGCAGATGAAAGCACCTCGACATTGAGGAGCAGATGAAAGCCTCGATATTGAGGAGCAGATGAAAGCAACTCAATATTCAGTTTACTCCCGACGCAGCGAAGTGACGGTCGATTCTATATTTGAAGGAGTTGATAGTATTCGCATTTACTACTTCTGAAGGAAGATTGTTCCAGTGACGGATGACTCGGTTTGAAAAGAAACTCCTTCCGATGTCTGTGTTACATCGACTAGACTGAATGGGTAAACCGTTATTTCTAGTTCTTAGGTTGGTTTGCAATTCAAAGAAATTGGAGTAATCGACGTTATTGAATTTTTAGATACTTGCAGACTTGAATCATATCTCCTCGTAGGCGTCTTTTCTCCAATGTAAAGAGATTGAGTCGCTTGAGTCGTTCCTCGTACGGTTGAGCCCTTAAGGTTGGTATCATTTTCGTGGCGCGTCGTTGAATCCTTTCCAGTAAATCAATGTCCTTTCTGTAATTAGGAGACCAGAACTGTACTGCATACTCGAGGTGCGGTCTTACCATGGAATTATACAAGGATAGCATCACGTCTGGCGTTTTACACTCGAAGTTCCTCGCTATGAACCCGAGCATAGTGTTGGCTTTGTTGTATGCTTTTTACAGTGATTCGCGTGTTTCAGGTCACTGCTGATAGTGACTCAAGATCCTTTTCCTCCTGCATCGCTTGCAGAGGTCTCCCATTCATGATGTATGTGTTTACTATTTCTGGACCCAATGTGCATGACTTTGCATTTGTCAACATTAAAGGACATTTGCCATTTTCCGACCATTCGATAATGTGATTGAGGTCTTTCTGAATGATTTCGCAGTCGGTCTTTGTGAGGCCTTTCCCCCACCTTAGTGTCATCAGCAAATTTCGATATTGTGGATTTCAGTCCTGATTCGAGGTCGTTGATATATATGATGAAGAGAATGGGTCCCAGCACTGACCCTTGAGGCACTCCACTAGTGACTGGAAGCCAATCGGAAGGCTGTCCGTTGAGTAGTACTCGTTGTTTTCTGTCGGTGAGCCAATCTCTTATCCACGCGATCAGATTGGCTCCAATGCCCTTCGAGTGCAGTTTCTTAAGGAGTCGCTCGTGCGGTACCTTGTCGAAGGCTTTCTGAAAGTCCAGGTATATAACATCACTGGGGATGTGGGCATCCCAGTTCTTATACCTTGGAAGAAGTCTAATAAATTCGTTAGGCAGGAGCGCTTGTTTCTGAAGCCATGCTGGGTGTCGGAGATTACATTATTGTCTTCTAGAAACTTAACAAGTTTGTCTCTAATAATCTTTTCGAGTATTTTTCCTGCCACTGATGTCAAACTTATGGGCCTGTAGTTTAATGCAACGCTTTTGTCTCCTTATTTGAAAATTGGTGTTACGTTCGCCATCTTCCAGTCTTCCGGGACCTTTTTCAATTGAACAGACTGGTTGAATATGTTAGTGAGTGGCTGAAGTATTTGTTGTTTAAGCTCTTTTAATAACCGCGGGGACAAACCGTCAGGTCCTGTTGACTTGTTCGTGTCGAGTTTATCCAAATACTCTTTCACTTCTTGGTCGCATATTGAGTCAATTTTCAGGGGCGTGATTCCCCTCGGCGGGTCAGGGTTCTCGGGCATGGTTTCGATGTTTTCGACTGTGAATACGGATGCGAAGTTACTGTTGAGGATTCTGGCCATCTGTTTACTGTCCTGAGTTGCAGCTCCAGTCTCGTCTGTCAGGGGACCAATATTGGATTTTACTTTCTTTTTCGATCTGATGTATGTGAAGAATTTTTTTGAGTTTGTCTTGATGTCACGCGCTATTTGTTTTCCTAGTTGCGTTTACTACTTCGAATAAGGGTGCGACAAGCTCTGAGGCTGTTGTGGTACTGAGTACGGGCTTCGGCCGTGTCCTTCTCTTTCATTAGGTTATAATTCCTTTTTTTAAGTTTACCGCCCTTTTTATTTCTCTGGTCATCCACGGTGGATCTACGGCACCATTTACTCGCCTGGGTTTCGTCGGCACTGTAGCCTTTTCTACTCCCAAAAGCTTATCTTTGAAGTTGTTCCACACGTTGTCGATTGTATTGTCGGTTAGGTGAAGTTGGTCCCAGGTCGCAGAGGAAGCAGCTCACGGGCTAGGTTGAAATTTGCTTTTTTGTAGTCTGGTATCACTGACGGATTGTCTACGAGTTTGTGACTTATGTTGACATTGAAACGGATTAAGTGGTGATCGCAACCGTTAATTTTTTCACCAACTTCACAGTCGCGAATGAGGTCGGGGTCGCTTACTAATACCAGATCCAGCAGATTGTTTTCTCTTGTTGGTTGAGTTACAACTTGAGTGAGGAACGAATCCTCCACCATTTCTATAAGCCTGTTACCCTCTTGATCTCCAGTCAATTGTCCCCAGTCAATGTTAGGGCAATTAAAGTCCCCAATTATTAGTGCGTGTTTACTTTGTGTTAAGAGTGAAGCTCTTCGTACAGGGCAGTGTCATCGGCTGCCTGTTGTTTTGGAGAGTCTGTATACGGTCGCAAATAAGTTAGTTTCTTATTATTCGCGGTTATTTCCACATAGACAGTCGTAACTCTCTCTGCGTCCTGTTTGTCTATTTTTATGACAGGTGCGTACTTTTTACGTAGCAAATTACTCCTCCTCCTTTCTTGTGCAATCGATTTTTTGGAAGCTTTGTGAAGCGACGATGAAGTTCCGATGAATGATACTACAATCTCTTCAAGTAATATAACACAGGTTAAAATCCTCGATACATTATAAAGATTTTTAAGTGGCCGTTGATGAACGACCACAATCACAACTACGGTGAACACTAAATCACTGGAGTTCCCGTGTTGAAATAAATGGCGAGTCTCAGTGAACATACATTCCTCAGTACTGAAACATCTGAAGGTAGTTGGGGTCAGTAATTATTTCGTTGAACACTGCTTCACTTTGGCTCCATTCCTTACAGGTTGAACCTGCTGTCATCCTGTGAAGTGCAGGAAGAACACGTTAAATGGGGCACGGAAGCTGGGAGTTGGCCTGTGAGGCAAGCTGGGAGTTAGCCTGTGAGGCAAGCTGGGAGTTAGCCTATCAGGCTGGGAGTCAGCCTTGACTGAGGGTGGGAGTCAGCCTGAAATCAGGCAGGCTACGGGAGTCAGCCTGTGAGGCAGGAAGGTGGTGTTAATCACTGTGAGGCTGAGGTTAGCCTGTGTGAGGCAGGCTGGGAGTAACACTAAATGCGGCTGTAGACAGGGATTTAGCCTGAGGTGTCAGGTTTGAAGAACAAACAGGGATGACCACTAGCACACTGTAATTAATAGTAACCCCAATCAGAGGCAAATAAGGTGGATATTGAGACAAGAAGGCGTGGATACAAGGGAGGAAGGTGGCAATTAGTCAGATATACAAAGCCGTAAACATATGATAAAGGAGCACTTACAAGGCGGAAGAGAAATAAGGAGAAGATAAGAAAAACGAGTAGGCGTGGTCAGAATGTGTGGATAACCATTCAGATGACTCTAACATGTCACGTGACCGAGCTCGTGACGTCATGCTGAAGCGGAGTACTGAACAGAAGACTGTGGGGAGTGTCTTAATATACGTTCCGATTGAGATTTTCGCGCTCGTATAGCCAACATCGTATTGATTTTCTGAACAATAATAGATGTTTACAGAACACCTAAGTACTGGAACCTAATCAATTATTAAAGCAATAGTGAATAATGAGTGAAAAGAAATCAAGAAATAAAATCCTTTTCTCCCTCTTCCTCCTAGTTCTTCCTTCTTTTCTCTTCTTCTCCTCTTCCTATTCTTCTTCTTTTCTTCTTCTTCTTGAAACTTCTTCCTTCTTTTCTTCCTCCTCTTCTTTCTCCTTTTCTTCTTCCTCCTCTTCCTCTACTTTCTCCTATTTTCTTCCTCTTCCTCTTCTTCAGGACATGACAGTTCTTTGAGTTCACTTTTCTTTAGTCCGAGAAACTTACTGCATTCACTGCTTCTTCCTCTTCTGAGTACTTTTCTTCCTTATCTTCCTCTCTTCCTCTTCTTCCTCTCCCTGCTTCGTCTCTTACTTCTTCCTCTTCCTCCTTTTCCTCAGGTCTTCTTCCCTCCTCTCTTCCTCTCTTCCTCACGACCTCTTCCTCCTTTCCCCCTCCTCTTCCTCTTCTTCTTTTCCTATTTTATACCACATTCCTCTGCTTTTCATTTCTCCATAGCTCTCTTCCTCATTCTTCCTCTCTTCCTTTCTTTTCTTCTCATCTTCTTCTTCCTTTTCTTGATTTTGCTCTTCTTCTTCCTCCTCTTCCTCTTTCTCTTCTTCCTCCTCCGCACCTCTTCCTCTATTTCCTCCTCTTCACTCTTCCTCTTCTTCTCTTCCCTCCTTTTCTTCCTCTTCATTATGTTCCCTAGTCTTCCTCTTCCTTGGTCTTCCTTCCTCATATTGTTCCCCTTAGATCTTTTCCTCCTCTTCTTCCTCCTCTTCTTCTATACTTTTCCCACCTCTTCCTAGCTTCTGACCTCTTCTTCTTCCTCTTCTAGCTTCTTCCTCCTTTTCCTCCTCCCCTAAAATCTTCTTCCTCTTCCTTATTCATCTTCCTCTTTTCACAGGAAACAGAGGTTACCATCAACTTCCTCTCCTTCCTCCTCTCAGTGGGGTTCTCTCTCCTCAGTTTCCTCTTCCTCTTTCTTCATTATCTTCTTCTTCCACAGACAATGGTGATGGTGGTGACATGATGGTGGTGATGACACCAAATATGGTGATGATGATGGTGATGGACAAGGGAGGATGATGATGAGGTGATGATGGTGGATCTCATGATGGTGGTGATGATGATGGTGGTCAGATGAAATGGCAGATGAATGGTGGAACATCACCAAGTGATGATGCGTGGTGATGATGATGGTGATGAGATGATGGTGGTATGGTGAAGACAGATGATGGTTAGATGATGATGGTGATGATGGTTTGGAGATGGTGGTGTGGTGAGCTGGTGATGAAAACTAAGGAAGCAATGGTGGATGGTGGTGAGGAATAGGTGGAAGATGGGGGTGGTGGTGATGGTGGTGATGATGATGGTGGTGATGAGGTGATGATGGTGATGTTAGGTGATGTGGATGATGATGGTGATGATGGTGGTGATGATGATGGTGGTGATGTTGATGGTGGTGATGATGATGGTTGATGATCATGGTAGGTGAAGATGATGATGATGGTGATGGTGGCTGAGTGATGGTGAGATGATGATGTGGATGGTGATGGTGATGGTGGTGAAATGATGCTGGTGGGATGGTGATGATGGTGATGGTGGTGATGATGGTAGGGATGATGGTAAAAGTGATGAGATATGATGGTGATGATGGTGGTGATGATGGATGGTGGTAAATTAGATGGTGGTGATGATGGTGTTGATGATGATGGTGGTGATGATGGTTGTGGTGATGATGGTGGTGATGATGATGGTGGTTGGTGATGCTCATGGTGGTGATGATGGTGGTGATGATGATGGTGGTGATGATGGTGGTCCTCTTTCATCCTCATGATGGTGGTGATGAACTCTGTGAACAATGGTTTGATGATGATGGTGGTGATGGTCCTGGTGGCCTACAGATGATGGTTTCATGATGATGGTGGTGATCATGATGGTGATGATGGTGATGGTGGCCTTGCTTTTGGCCACCTCTTCTGATTCTTTAATGTGGTGAGCAGGATGATGGTGGTGATTTTTATGATTGGTGATGATGATCCTTGGTGATGATGTTGTGGTGGTTTAGATGATGGTGGTGATGATGATGGGTGATGATGATGGTGGTGATGATGGTGAGTGCAGGTGACGATGGCTGATGATGGTGGTGAGTGATGATGGTGGTGATGATTGGACAGGGATGATGATGGTGGTGGTGATGATGGAATCTGATGCCCTGATGGTGGTGATGATGTGGTGGTGAGTGATGATGTGGTGGTGATGATGGTGGTGGTGATGACGTGGTGATGAGTGGTGATGATGATGGTGGTCTTCAACGCATGATGGTGGTGATGGATGATGGTGGTGATGATGATGGTGTTGTTGATGATGATGGTGATGGTGGTGATGATGTTGGTGTTGATGATGGTGGTGATGATGATGGTGATGATGGTGATGATGATGATGATGGTGGTGATGATGGTGGTGATGATGATGGTGGTGATGATGATGGTGATGATGATGGTGATGATGGTGATGGTGATTAGAATTATTGGTGGTGATGGTGGCTGATGATGGTGGTGGTGATGGTGATGGTGGATGATGATGGTGGTGATGATGATGGTGGTGATGATGGCAGGTAATGATGGTAAAACTTCGACTTATGGTGGTGGTTATGATGATGGTGTTGGTGATGATGGATGGTGGTGATGATGCAGGTGGTGATGATGGTGGTGATGATGAATGGTGGTGACAGATGTGGTGATGATGATGATGGTGGTGATGATGATGGTGACAGATGATGATGGTGGTGATGATGGTGAAGATGGTGGTGATGATGGTAACAGTGGTTTCTCCTTTACTGGTGATGATGATGGTGGTGATGATGATGGTGGTGATGATGGTAGTGGTGATGAAAGGCACTGACTGTCAGGTGATGAGCACACGGTGGTGATGATGGTGACCTCTCTCTCTCTGATGATCTGGTGGTGATGATGATGGTGGTGATGATGGTGGGATGATGATGGTGAGACATCCCATCCTGAATATGATGATGGTGGTGATGATGGTGGTGATGATGGTGGTGATGATGATGGTGGTGATGGATCTGTGATGATGGTGGTGATCTTTTATTATGGTGGTGATGATGATGGTGGTGATGATGGTGATGGTGATGATGATGGTGGTGATGATATGGTGGTTCTTCTTCTTCTTGTGACCTGATGGTGGTGATGATGGTGGTGATTCTTGATGATTGGTGATGATGATGGTGATGATGATGGTCCTTAGTTGATGATGGTGGTGATGATGATGATGGTGGCTTCCACATGATGGTTCAGGATGGGTGGTCTGATGACACAGGAGGCCAATGATATAGACTACTTGACCGTTTCCTAGCTCCACACTTCCATCTTTCATACTTTCTTTATTACTAATTTCGCTTTCCTATTCGTCTTGATATCTCAACACATCTCTCTCTCTCTCTCTCTCTCTCTCTCTCTCTCTCTCTCTCTCTCTCTCTCTCTCTCTCTCTCTCTCTCTCTCTCAATGCATCCTCCCCAAAATAAACCAGACCAGTCTTGGATTTATAAGTAAGTCATTTTTTTTACCGATAAGAGTATATTTGCTTATATTGAAAGGAACTGAATATGAATGACATGAATATTTCGCAACAACACACGTAGAGATAAAGTATAAAACGTAAACACAGACAGATAGAAATAGTATATATGCTAATTTCAAGTCCATATATTGGCTGTTTATATATATATACAGAAGACTCGATCATAATTATTCTTCTTCAATCTTTGTCACAGACAAGAAAGGAGGAGGTAATTTGCTACGTAAAAGTACGCTCCCTGCCATAAAAATAGACAAACAGGATGCAGATTACGACTCCGTCTATGTGGAAATAACTGCGAATAATAAGAAACTAACACTTGCGACCGTATACAGGCCTCCAAAACAACAGGCAGCCGATGACACTGCCCTGTACGAAGAGCTTCACTCTTTAACACAAAGTAAACAAGCAATAATAATTGGGGACTTTAATTGCCCTAACATTGACTGGGGACAATTGACTGGAGATCAAGAGGTAACAGGCTTATAGAAATGGTGGAGGATTCGTTCCTCACTCAAGTTGTAACTCAACCAACAAGAAAACAATCTGCTGGATCTGGTATTAGTAAGCGACCCCGACCTCATTCGCGACTGTGAAGTTGGTGAAAAATTAACGGTTGCGATCACCACTTAATCCGTTTCAATGTCAACATAAGTCACAAACTCGTAGACAATCCGTCAGTGATACCAGACTACAAAAAGCAAATTTCAACCTAGCCGTGAGCTGCTTCCCTCCGCGACCTGGGACCAACTTCACCTAACCGACAATACAATCGACAACGTGTGGAACAACTTCAAAGATAAGCTTTTGGGAGTAGAAAAGGCTACAGTGCCGACGAAACCCAGGCGAGTAAATGGTGCCGTAGATCCACCGTGGATGACCAGAGAAATAAAAAGGGCGGTAAACTTAAAAAAGGAATTATAACCTAATGAAAGAATGACACGGCCGAAGCCCGTACTCAGTACCACAACAGCCTCAGAGCTTGTCGCACCCTTATTCGGAGTAGTAAACGCAACTACGAAAAACAAATAGCGCGTGACATCAAGACAAACTCAAAAAATTCTTCACATACATCAGATCGAAAAGAAAGTAAAATCAATATTGGTCCCCTGACAGACGAGACTGGAGCTGCAACTCAGGACAGTAAACAGATGGCCAGAATCCTCAACAGTAACTTCGCATCCGTATTCACAGTCGAGAACATCGAAACCATGCCCGAGAACCCTGACCCGCCGAGGGAATCACGCCCTGAAAATTGACTCAATATGCGACCAAGAAGTGAAAGAGTATTTGGATAAACTCGACACGAACAAGTCAACAGGACCTGACGGTTTGTCCCCGCGGTTATTAAAGAGCTTAAACAACAAATACTTCAGCCACTCACTAACATATTCAACCAGTCTGTTCAATTGAAAAAGGTCCCGGAAGACTGGAAGATGGCGAACGTAACACCAATTTTCAAAAAGGAGACAAAAGCGTTGCATTAAACTACAGGCCCATAAGTTTGACATCAGTGGCAGGAAAATACTCGAAAAGATTATTAGAGACAAACTTGTTAAGTTTCTAGAAGACAATAATGTAATCTCCGACACCCAGCATGGCTTCAGAAACAAGCGCTCCTGCCTAACGAATTTATTAGACTTCTTCCAAGGTATATATAAGAACTGGGATGCCCACATCCCCAGTGATGTTATATACCTGGACTTTCAGAAAGCCTTCGACAAGGTACCGCACGAGCGACTCCTTAAGAAACTGCACTCGGCGGGCATTGGAGCCAATCTGATCGCGTGGATAAGAGATTGGCTCACCGACAGAAAACAACGAGTACTACTCAACGGACAGCCTTCCGATTGGCTTCCAGTCACTAGTGGAGTGCCTCAAGGGTCAGTGCTGGGACCCATTCTCTTCATCATATATATCAACGACCTCGAATCAGGACTGAAATCCACAATATCGAAATTTGCTGATGACACTAAGGTGGGGGGAAAGGCCCTCACAAAGACCGACTGCGAAATCATTCAGAAAGACCTCAATCACATTATCGAATGGTCGGAAAAATGGCAAATGTCCTTTAATGTTGACAAATGCAAAGTCATGCACATTGGGTCCAGAAATAGTAAACACACATACATCATGAATGGGAGACCTCTGCAAGCGATGCAGTAGTAAAAGGATCTTGGAGTCACTATAAGCAGTGACCTGAAACACGCGTATCACTGTAATAAAGCATTAATCAAATCCAACTCTATGCTCGGGTTCTTAGCGAGGAACTTCGAGTGTAAAACGCCAGACGTGATGCTATCCTTGTATAATTCCATGGTAAGACCGCACCTCAGTATGCAGTACAGTTCTGGTCTCCTAATTACATGGATTTACTGGAAAGGATTCAACGACGCGCCACGAAAATGATACCAACCTTAAGGGCTCAACCGTACGAGGAACGACTCAAGCGACTCAATCTCTTTACATTGGAGAAAAGACGCCTACGAGGAGATATGATTCAAGTCTTCAAGTATCTAAAAATTCAATAACGTCGATTACTCAATTTCTTTGAATTGCAAACCAACCTAAGAACTAGAAATAACGGTTTACCCATTCAGTCTAGTCGATGTAACACAGACATCGGAAGGAGTTTCTTTTCAAACCGAGTCATCCGTCACTGGAACAATCTTCCTTCAGAAGTAGTAAATGCGAATACTATCAACTCCTTCAAATATAGAATCGACCGTCACTTCGCTGCGTCGGGAGTAAACTGAATATTGAGTTGCTTTCATCTGCTCCTCAATATCGAGGCGCTTTCATCTGCTCCTCAATGTCGAGGTGCTTTCATCTGCTCCCCAGGCCCCAGGCTGTCGAGCAGATTAAATCACCAAAGCGGGCAACCTCGTAATGAGCCAATAGGCTTTCTGTTGCCTGCGTTTCCATGTTTCCATGTTTCCATGTTTCCTTCTCTTCATCTTCCTCCTCCTCCTTCAACTTCCCCAGCCCTACCTGTCTTTTTTCCTTATCGCTCAGTGGATTGTTCCCTTCCTTTCATCTTCCTCCCTTTTGTTTTTCCTGTTTCATCTTCTGTCTTTAAAGTCGTTCCTTCTGCGGCTGTCCTTCCCAGGCAGAGAGAGAGGAGGAGGAAGGGGATAAGGAGGATACCTAGAAGAGACATAGAAGAAGATTCTCCCCCGAGAGAGGAGAGTGGTGGTGAGAGAGAGAAATAGCTTCCTTTTTCCTCTCATTGTTGCATCACTGCATGTCTTCTCTCTCTCTCTCTCTCTCTCTCTCTCTCTCTCTCTTCCTGAAAATTTAATCCAGACCGCCACAGAGGACTATAACTTGCTCACTATTTAGTGGTTTTCCTCGTCTATGGGCTTCTTTTTTCAGCGTAGCACTTTATGCTGAAAGTATATCCTCCCCACCATCTGCGCCTAGTCCTGTGTGTGATGTAGCTGTTCTACAATGCTGGGAAGCTCATCTCTTTCCCTCTTCTTTTCTTCCCCCTCCTCCGCCTTGTTTTTCTCATTCCCGATGTGAGAAGGAACCCTGGTTTCTCCTCTTTTATATTTGAAGAGAGGAGAAAGTAAGATAGGACAAGGATTGAGAGGAAGATACAGAGAGTTAGTTGACAATTGAGTAGAATATAACACAGCTTCTTTTCACTCACACAAGTTATTTTTCTCTTACACTTTCCTATATTTTTCTTCCTTCTGTACCTCCTCTTTCCTTTTTCATGGAGGTCTATCTGAACATGAGGTGGATTATTACTTATCCATTAATGAGTTAAATGGGGTGCCAGAGGCCTCTCCTTCCTTTCCATTCTCCCTTCCTTCCTTCTCCTCTCCTCCTCCTCAGTCTTTCTTTTTCCTAGTTCCTGTCTTTCTTCTCATACTCTTTCCTCTCCTTCTCTTCCTCTCTTTCCTCTGGTCCCTTCTCTTCTTTTTCTCTTGTTCCCTTTTCTATCCCTCCTCTTCCTCTGTTTCACTCTCCATCTCATCCCCCCTCCCCTCTTTCCTTTCATCCCTCTTCCCCTCCTCCTCCTCCTTCCTCTTCCTCCTTCCCTTCCTCTTTTCTCCCTTTCCTCCTTCCCCTTTCTCTCCCATTTATTCCTCCCCTTCCTATCCCCTCCCTTTATTCCCCTTCTCCTCCTCTTCCTCCTTCTTATCTCCCTTTCCTTCCCCATTCTTCCCTTCCTCCTCCTCCTCC
>NC_066528.1:11082245-11109745 GCF_024679095.1 Eriocheir sinensis
AAAATTAGACTGGGGGAGGAGGAAGAGGAGGAGGAGGAGGAGGAGGAGGAAGACCTTGCCAAGAAACAAGTATGGAACGTGACGCAGACAGGATATACGAGAGAGAGAGAGAGAGAGAGAGAGAGAGAGAGAGAGAGAGAGAGAGAGAGAGTAATTAATTTCATATCCATTACTTGTCAATCATTAGCATTTCAGGTACAAAATAATAATAATAATAATAATAATAATAATAATAATAATAATAATAATAATAATAAGAGTTACATAGAGTACATACAAACACATTACTTATTATTATTATTATTTTTATTATTATTGTTTTTATTTTATTTATGTCATCAGTAATTACTATGTTATCGATCTCATTCCATTTCTCTTCGTCACTTCAGAAATAAAAATAATAATGATAATAATAATAATAATAATAATAATAATAATAATAATAATAATAATAATAATAATAATAATAATAATGATAATTTTCTCAGGTAATTTCCTTAATTAAAATCGTTCTTACCTTTTCATGATCTAATTCTAATTTACTTTACCTGAATATTAATTAATTTTACCTTACCTTACCTTACCTGTATATGTGTAGTAGCATTAGTAGTAGTAGTAGTAGTAGTAGTAGTAGTAGTAGTGGTGGTAGTAGTAGAAGTGGTGGTAGTAGTAGTAGTTGTGGTAGTGATAGTAGTGGTAGTAGAAATAGTAGTAGTAGTAGTAGTAGTAGTAGTAGTAGTAGTAGTAGTAGTAGTGGTGGTGGTGGTGGTGGTGGTAGTACTCGTGTTGTTGTTGTTGCTGTTGTTGTTTTCGTAGTTAATATTTAAGTAAAAAAAATTGTGTGTATATATTTTTTCAATTAGCAAAAACAAACAAACAGACAAGAAGATAACAGAAGTCAGTGTTTGTGCGTGTGTTTGTGTGTTTGCAGTCACGGATTGATTGATGTTTAATGACAAACGGCCATCCTGGTTTTGTTCTTTCTCTTTTTTCTCTTTTTTTATGTGTCAAAGAGAAGGAAAATGAGAGCGTGAATCCTTCCTATAATTCTCCATTTATTTGAAAGATTAATGACACGTCCAGGAAATCATCACACTCTTCCTTTTTCTTTCTGCTCCGTGTGTGTGTGTGTGGGGGGGCTGTGTGTGTGTGTGAGGGGGTGAGATTCATCATGTTTTCTTTCGTTTAATCCGAGGGTTTTTTATTGTTTTTATGGCCGTTAATTAATTCCTCTTTCATTCCATTAAGTAATACATTTTCACGTCCGTGTTTTTCCGGCGGCCGGGCTCGCGACACACTTCATAATTAAGCTGACTAGTGTTGGTATTTTTTTCATGTATTTTTTCTTCAGTCAATTTTTTATCTCTAAGGAAATAATCATTTTCACCATTATTTGATTTTTCATTACAATATATCTCTATATATATATATATATATATATATATATATATATATATATATATATATATATATATATATATATATATATATATATATATATATATATATATATATATATATATATATATATATATATATATATATATATATATATATATATATATATATATATATATATATATATATATATATATATATATATATATATATATATATATATATATATATATATATATATATATATATATATATATATATATATATATATATATATATATATATATATATATATATATATATATATGTGTATATGTGTGCATTGTTGGAGGAGGAGGAGGAGGAGGAGGAGGAGGAGGAGAGGAAAGGAAGGGAGTGAGAGATAGGAGGTTAATGATTATTTTTTTAGGGTGATGGGAGGAGGAAAGGAAGGGACGGAAGGGGGAAATGTTTGGTTGTGTGTGTGTGTGTGTGTGTGTGTGTGTGTGTGTGTGTGTGTGTGTGTGCTTTGTTTGTTTGTTTGTTTGTTTGTTTGATGTTTTCCTTTCTCTTTATTTACTCAGACGATATTGTATTGTGTGTGTGTGTGTGTGTGTGTGTGTGTGTGTGTTATTATTATTATTATTATTATTATTATTATAGGAACGGAAATTAGAAAAAAATGGAAACTCACAGAAAACAAGACAAACAAACAAACAAGCAAACAATGAAGAAAGTAAAAAAAAGAGTAAGAAAGAAAGGAGTAAGTGGAGGAGGAGGAGGAGGAGGAGGAGGAGGAGGAGGAGGAAGAAGAAGAAATAGAGGTAGAAAAAGCGACATTCCCTTCCATTCCCTTCACTTCCCTTCACTTCTCTTCCCTTTCCCTTCCATTCCCTTCCCTTTCCCTTCCCCACCCATCCCTTCCCCCTTCCTTCCTTCCCCACTTCCTTCCCTTCCTCTTCCTTCCTTCCTTCCTTCCCACCCCATCCCTTCCCCCTTCCCTTAGCTCCTTCCCCAACGCACATACCTAACTTCCCTTCCCTTTCCCTTCACTCCTCTTCCCCTTCCCTTCCCCTTCCCTTCCCCACCCTTCCCTTCCCCCTTCCCTTAGCACATACCCAACTTCCCTTCCCTTTCCTTCCCTTCCTCACACCTGTTCCGTCCTTCCTCTCTTCCCTTCCTCTCGCAACCCCTTCCTTTCCTTCCTCTCCCTCTCCCCAATACCCATCACCAGACCCTTTTCCCATCCTTCCCCATCCTTCCTCTCCCACCCCCCAATACCCATCACCAGACCCCTCTCCCATCCTTCCCCATCCTTCCTTTCCTCTCCCCCTACCCCCTGCTTTCCCTATCCCTTCCCCACACACACCCTCTCTACCTATTTGTCGCTTACTTTCCATTCCCTTCCCTATTCAGCCTCTCCTCTATCCCTCCTTCCTTAGCTCTCTCCCATCCCCCCTCCTCCACTCCAGCGCCGCCCCAGCCCCATCTCCCCTTCCCATGCCCCCCAGTTCTGCCCCCCCCCAGCCCCCCAGCGCCCCCCAGCTCGCGGTCCCTTTCAGATGATTCGGGGCAGCATATGATCATTCGAGATTGCACAGTGGATAGCGGCTCCCTCACGCTGGACACGGAACTCGGAAGGATGTCTCACTGCGGGGCCTTTGTGCTCAACGACAGGTAGGTCCCCCCTCCCCCCCTGCCCCCCTCCCCTTCCCCTGCCCACACCTGACCCGTATTTCCTTTCCCTTCCCTTTCCTTTGTCCCATTCTGCTTCATACCCTTTCAATGTTCTTCTTTTTCTTCCTCTTCGTGTTAAATCTCAGGTAGGTTGTCTTCTCCTCCCCTCCCCTTCCCTGACCCTCACCTGCCCACACCTGACCCGTAACTACTCTCCCTTTCCCTTTCCGTTGTCCCATTCTGCTTCATATCCTTCCCATTTTCTTTTTCTTCCTCTTCGTGTTAAATCTCAGGTAGGTTGTCTTCTCCTCCCCTCCCCTTCCCTGAGCCTCACCTGCCTACACCTGACCCACAACTCCTTTCCCTTCCCTTTCCGTTGTCCCATTCTGCTTCATATCCTTCCCATTTTCTTTTTCTTCCTCTTCGTGTTAAATCTCAGGTAGGTTGTCTGTTCCCTTTTTCCCCATTCTCCTCCCCTTCCCTGAGCCTCACCTGCCCACACCTGACTCATAACTCCTCCCCCTTTCCCTTTCCGTTGTCCCATTCTGCTTCATATCCTTCCCATTTTCTTTTTCTTCCTCTTCGTGTTAAATCACAGGTAGGTTGTCTAATCCTTTTTTTTCCCCCTTCCTCCCCCCTTCCCTTCCCTCCCTTACCCCTCATCTTCCCCTTCCTCCTCCCTTCACCCATTCCACCTTCTCTTCTTCCCCTTCCCCTTCCCTTGAGTTTCCATTCTTTTCCTTTTTTTCCTTTTCCTTCGTGCTTAATTAGATGTAGTGTTTTTTTTCGTCTCCTCTTCCCCTACCTTTCCTCTTTTTTTCTTCCCTCCCTTTCCCTTTCCTCTCCCTTTCCACCTTTTTTTCCTTTTCCTAAGTTTCATTATTTTTCCTTTTCTTCCTTCCTTTCTTCCAATAAAAGCACAGGTAGGTTTTTTTCTTTTCCTCTTTTCCTTTTATCTTTTCTCCTCTCTCCCTTTGCCCTCTCATCTCTCTCTCTCTCTCTCTCTCTCTCTCTCTCTCTCTCTCTCTCTCTCTCTCTCTCTCTCTCTCTCTCTCTCTCTCTCCCTGGAATGCCAATAAGTGTGAGCTAATATCATGTTTTCTTTGAGTTTTTTGCTCCTAAATAAAAAAGAGATTGGAGAGACGCAGTACCATATATTTCTCTCCTCCTCCTCCTCCTCCTCCTCCTCCTCCTCCTCCTCCTCCTCCTCTCTTCCCTTTCCCATACCCGCTTCCTTCCTCTCCCAATTTCCTATTTCTGCTTTCCCTTCCCTTTCCATGCCTTTCCTTCCCTTCCCTTCCCATTCCACCCCTTCCATATCCCTACCATCTCTACCCGTCCCTTCCCTTGCCTTCCCCTTCCTCCCTTCCCCTTCCCTTCCCATTCCATCTCTACCCTTCCCTTCCCTTGCCTTCCCCTTCCCTTCCAATCCATCCCCTTCCCTCCCCGCCCTCTCCAACCGTCCCCTTCCTCCCCTCCCCTCCCCTCCCCTTCCCTCCCCTTCCCCATCTCGCCTTTGCCTAACAGAAAACAAAGACAGAAGGGCATAGAAAAGGCAAAAAAATAAAAGGACGTGGCCTCGTTTTCTTTTTTGGAGTTTCCCGTTTTCTTTACTTACGTTTGCCCTAACTTTTAACGCAGACTGACCTAGATTGGAAGGCGAGGAAAAAAAAGAATTAGTGAATGTGTAGTTGACGGGAATGGAACGTGAGAGATGATAGAGATAGTTATGGAGATTGTGTTTGTTATTTTTTTTCTTTTTTTTTTCATTAAATTGTTTGGGAGATTGATTTTTTTTTGTTTTTGTTCAGTTTTCTTGATTGTTTTCTTTATCGTATTCATTTTTTTCCTTGTTTTTTTTTCTTTTTGTTTTGTTTTGTTTTTATTTTTGTTTCATTAAATTGTTTTTGGGAGATTGATTTTTTTTGTTTGTTATTGTTTTGTTTTCTTGATTATGTTTTTCTTTATCGTATTCAATTTTTTTCCTTGTTCTTTTTGTTCTTGTTTGTTGTTTTCAGGCTTACTTTCATTTATTTGTATTTTTTTTCAATGTTTTCTTTTTCTTTGTTTACTTTCATTTATTTGTTTGTTTTTTCAGTGTTTTCTTTTTCTCTATTTATCTTTACTTTCTATATTTTCCATTTTTTATTTATTTTATTAGCATTTATTTGTATGTTTCTTATTCTCTTTATTAAACTGTTATCAATATCTTCTTTATCCACTTATTCGTTTCTTCAATCGTTCATTAATTAAGTTTATTGAGAATGTTGTTTTTATTATCATCTTTATTATAATCTCCAACTTTACTTTTTTGCCCGTTTTACTTATCCAACATCTTCGTGTGCCTTGGAATGCCAATTAGCAAAACCGTTTACCTGTCTACCTTATAGTGAAGAATGTCTCATTAGTGAAGAAATGATGGGAATGTTTTTATGAATGAATAGAATGTTATATTATTAAGGGAATGTTTTTAGTTAGAATGTGTAGAGGGAATGTTGAATTAGTGAATGGGGAAAAGATTAGTGGTGGTAAATAGTTAGTGTAAGTAAAATTGGTGAGAAAAATAGATTAGTGCAAGAAAAATAGAGAAAATATAGTGTTAGGAAATTGTATTACAGGAAATTATTAATGAATGGGAAGGAAATATACAAGAAATTAATTAGTTGAAGAAAAATATAGAGAAAAAAAAACTAGTAAAAAAAAATATGATGAAAAGAAAATCAAAATGTTGCAAATGAGAATTTTTTTTTATATAGAGAAAATATTAATATAAGAATAGGAATTAATAGAGAAATATGATTAATTAACAAGAATGTTTAGTAAAGAAAAAAAAAGGAAAATATTATGAATGGATGTAATGAGAGAGAGAGAGAGAGAGCATACTGGAATGATATTACTAGAGCTCGTTGTTGTTTGTTTGTTTGTTCGTTTGTCTGTTTGTCTTTGTAATTTTTTTCGTGTTCTTGTTCGTGAATGTTTTAATGTTCCTGTTGTTGTTGTTGTTGATGTTATTGATGTTGTTGTTGTCTTGGTGGTGATGGTGGTGATGGTGGTGGTGATGGTGGTGAGGGACTTCCCATCACTAATAATAATAATAATAATAATAATAATAATAATAATAATAATAATAATAATGATAATAATTCGTCATCTTCATTCACCTACCTCCCATTCTTCACCTCCTCCTCCTCCTCCTCCTCTTTATCTCATTCCCTCCCTTCGCTCCTCTCCCTCCCTCTTTATCTTTCTCCCTATCTCCCCTTTCTTCCCCTTCCTCCCTCCCTCTCTCCCTTTCTCCTCCATCTCAATCCATTTATCTCCCTGTCAACACATACACACACACACACACACACACACACACACACACACACACACACACACACACACACACATGGTCCCCTTCCTTCCCCTTTCTCATTTCCCCATCAACACATAACATCTCCTCCCCTTCCCCCTTCTTCCCCCTTCTCTTCTTCCCCTTCCCTTTCCTTCCCCTTTCATTCCTTTCCTTCCCCTCTTTTATCATTTGGCATTTCCTTCTTTTCTTTTCCATTCTTCTTTACTTCCCCTTCTCTTCCCCTTCTCTTCCCTTCCCCTTTCTTTTACTTCCCTCTCTTCATTCATCATTTGTCTTTTCTCTTATTTTCTTTTCCATTCTTTTCTTTATTTCCTTTCATTATTCTCATCATTGTCTTTCCCTTCTCTCTCTCTCTCTCTCTCTCTCTCTCTCTCTCTCTCTCTCTCTCTCTCTCTCTCTCTCTCTCTTCTCTTCTCTTTTTTATCTATCCCATTTTCTTTGAACGCAACCCATTTTCTTTCTCCCCTCCTTCCGTTTTCTGTTCCTTTCTCCTTTGTGTTTCTTAGTGTTTCAAGTGTTACAAATCCTCATAATCATCATCATCATCATCAAATATTAACCTTACCCTTCTCAACCTACCTCCCATTTTCTTCTTTCTTCCTCCCGTTTTCTTTCCTCCGTTTCTGCTTTGTGTTTCTCAGTGTTTCAAGTGTTACAGATCAAGGCAGAGGGCGGATCGTGGTGCGTGCGTGCGCCCTGGACAGCGGCACACTAACCACTGACACGGAAATTATACGGATGTCCCATTGTGGCGGCATCGTCTACAATGACAAGTAAGGGAGGACGGCAAGGGGCTCTGTTTGAAGGGGGACTAAAAGGGATTGAGGAGAGTAAATAATGGAGAGGTAAATAAAAGAGAATATAGGTTTGCAAGGGAACACATTAAAGGGGGAATTCAATTAGTTATGTAGGATTGATGAAGTGATAAGTCTGCAAAGGAAACTATTGTAAACGGGGAACTAAAAGAAATCAAGAAATAAATAAAAGAATAATTAATACAGTAACAAAGTATTTTAAAAGGAGGAATTAAATGAACTCTAGGAAGTTAAAAGTTAAAGGAAGGCTAAAACTAATATATTTGCAAGGGAAAATATTGTAGAGGGGGAACTAAAAGAAACTAAGAAAATAAATAAAAGAATAATTAATACAGTATGAGAAAACATTTTAAAAGGAGGAATTAAATGAACTCTAGAAAGTTAAAAGCTAAAGGAAAGCTAAAACTATATATTTGCAAGGGAAAATATTGTAGAGGGGGAACTAAAAGAAACTTAGAAAATAAATAAAAGAATAATTAATACAGTAAGAGAAAGCATTTTAAAAGGAGTAATTAAATGAACTCTAGGAAGATAAAAGCTAAAGGAAAACTAAAACTCATATATTTGCAAGGGAAAATATTGTAGAGGGGGAACTAAAAGAAACTAAGAAAATAAATAAAAGAATAATTAATACAGTAACAGAAAGCATTTTAAAAGGAGGAATTAAATGAACTCTAGAAAGTTAAAAGGTAAAGGAAAACTAAAACTCATATATTTGCAAGGGAAAATATTGTAAAGAGGGGACTTAAAGAAACTGAGGAAGACTTTAAAAGAGTAATTGGTGCTACAAGAGAAAGCATTTTGAAAGGAGGAATTAAATGAACTCTAGGAAGTTAAAAGCTAAAGGAAAACTAAAACTAATCTATTTGCAGTGAAAAATAACATTGTGAAATTGGAAAGCTAAAAGATATTAAAAAAAGGATTAATAAAGGAGGGAGAGCGAAGAAAAACACTTAGAAAGGAAACAAAAATAAGCTAAATAAGACACAAAAGAAATAGAACAAAATTGGAAACTAAAACAAATAAAAAAAAAAGGATAAAAGAGATGAAACAAACACAAATACGAGGAAGCACAATTCTAAAGAGGGAAAAGTAAAAAAAAATAGGAATGAAAAAAAAACACCCATATAATCACGAGGGAGGGAAAAAAGGGAAAAAAATGTAAGAGTAAGATTAGATCGCTCCTTTTGAGAATGTAATTTAAAAAAAGGAGACGAAAAAAGCAGGAGATGGAAAGATTATGTTGAACGCTTACATTGAAGATAGATAGATAGATAAAAAGATAGTCGTAGTAGTAGTAGTAGTAGTAGTAGTAGTAGTAGTAGTAGTAGTAGTAGTAGTAGTAGTAGTAGTAGTAGTAGTAGTAGTAGTAGTAGTAGTAGTAGTAGTAGTAGTAGTAGTAGTAGTAGTAGTCGTCGTCGTCGTAGTAGTAGTAGTAGTAGTACGGTAGTAGTAGTAGCAGCAGCAATAGTAGTAGTAGTAGTAGTAGTAGTAGTAGTAAGGAAACGTTCGCTGAAACAATACTGTTTCTTAAGCGTGAAAAAAAAGAGAAACGTTTGAACTCAAAATTGTGTTTAAAATGGGTGAAATAGGGTACGGCCAGGCAGGGGGGGGGGGCACGTTTGTTTGCCCTGTTGTTGTGTTTTTTTCCTTTTTTTTCTTTTTTTTTTCCTCCTCAGAACGTCAACTGGTTTTTTTTTCGGGATTTGTATAATTGAAGGATTTTTTTACCTGTATTTTTTTACCTGTATTTTTTCTGCTTTTTTCTTGATTTCCTTATTTTCTTTTTACTTCCTTGTGTTTTTTTCCTTTTTCCTTTTTTCATAATTTCTTGTTTTTTCATTTTCATTTTCAGAACGTCAACTGTTTTTTTTTCGGTCTTTGTATAATTGAAGGATATTTTACCTTTATTTTCTTACCTATATTTTTCTGCTTTTTTCTTAATTTCCTTATTTTCTTTTTGCTTCCTTATGTTTTTTTTCCTTTTTTTCCTTTTTTTATTTTCTTGTTTTTTCCTTTTTTTCCTTTTCAGAACGTCAACTGTTTTTCGTTCTTCTATAATTTCCCTTTTATTCTTGTTTTATTTTTCTTATTTTTCATTTTTCTTTCTAATTTCTCTTCCTTATATTTTCCTTGTTTTTCTTGTTTTGATTTTACTTCCTTTTTTTTGTTTTCTTATATTTTTCTTGTTTTTCTTTTTTCCCTTTTTCCTGCCTCTTCTTTTTCCTTCCTTTTATGTCCTGTCAGTTTATTTTTTCTTCTCCTTTTTTTGTTTGTTCGTTTTTGTTGTATATTGAGGCCAGTATTTCTTTTTTTCCCTTTTTTTTCCAATGTATAGCGTAGATTCTCCCCTTCTCTCTCTCTCTCTCTCTCTCTCTCTCTCTCTCTCTCTCTCTCTCTCTCTCTCTGGAACATTTTTTCTCTTCCTTTCTTGCTCCTTTTTTTTTTCCATTTCAAAGAGCCGATCAATTTTCTTTTTTTCCTCATTTATTTTCTTTTTCTTTCTTTTTATCTTTTCTTATTTTCTTTTTCCTCACAGGCTCAGAAACGATTGGACTTTTTTTTCTTTCCTTTTTTTCCTTCTTTTCTTTTTTTCCCTTTCAAAGAGTCGATCAGTTTTCCTTTTTCTAATTTTTTTTTTTTTTTTTATCTATAGGTTCAGAAACGATCGCTCACGGCTGAAAGAAAAAAGAAAATAAAGAAAAATAAAGAAAAAAAGAAATCCCTCAATATTCCATTCAACCGTGTGTGTGTGTGTGTGTGTGTGTGTGTGTGTGTGTGTGTGTGTGTGTGTGTGTGTGTGATGCTCATTATACGTTTGTCGGGGCGGAAGAGCGAGAGAAAAAAAAAAAAGATTGTTAAGAAAGATTTTTTATGATTCTTTTCACTAATATTTTTCCTCTTGCTTTTTTCTTGCTTTTCTTAATTTCTCTTTTAATATTGTTCCTTTTAAATGAGAAATATAGTGTCAGTGTAGTAATTTATTTTCCTTTTTTCTTTCTTTTTTTTGTGTGTGTAAAAGAGTAAAAAAGTTAATATAGATTTTTTTTTCTTGTTTACTCCTGTCAAAACAATAAAAACAAGAACTAGATTAAAACAGATATTCTTTCATTTATTTTTTTTCTTTGTTTCTTGTGCGAGAGAAAGAAAAAAAAATAAAGTAAACAAGGACAGGAATTTTGTCTTTTTTTTTTGTGTGTGTGTGTGAGAGAGAGAGAGAGAGAGAAGTAAATTAAGAAAGAGGAGATAAAGGTGTGAATAAAAATAAAGGAGTATATACATATTAAACAAAAAAAAGAAACAAACAAAATCTTCAATCCTCCATTTTCTTTGTTTATTTTCCTTCTGTTCTCTTTTCCTGTAACTATTTTTTTCCCTTTTTTTGTCTTTTTGTTCATTTTATTCCTTCTCTGTTTTTTTGTTTTCCTTTTCTTTTTTCATCCATTTCCTTCTTTTTCTTTTTTCCTCATTTTTTCTTTCCTTTTTTTCTTTTTTTCCTTTTCCTTTTTTTTTATTCTGTTCGTTAAAAGCCGAAACCGACCCTTTTATTTCTCTCATTTCCGTTAAGTGTTAAAAAAAATACTATTACTCTCTCTCTCTCTCTCTCTCTCTCTCTCTCTCTCTCTCTCTCTCTCTCTCTCTCTCTCTAATTTTGTATCCCATTTCAATTTCACATTCCATTTTCTATTACTGTTATTGGTCTCCTCCTCCTCCTCCTCCTCCTCCTCCTCCTCTCATCTTCCCATATTCCCTTCTTCCTTCATCTCCAACATATTCACCTTCCTCCTCCTCCTCCTCCTCCTCCTCCTCCTCCTCCTCCTCCTCCTCCTGTGCCTCGTGATTCTGCATGTTTTTTTCTTCTTATTGCATCTTGTTGTTGTTGTTGTTGTTGTTGTTGTTGTTGTTGTTGTTGTTGTTGCATGATGATAATGATGATTTGCATGATAGATTTAAGCACACACACACACACACACACACACACACACACACACACACACACACACACACACATACACACAAACACACAAACAAACAAACAAGTCCCTCTCCAAAAAATAAAATAGACCAAAAAAACTAAATTAAAAACCTAAAATATAAATAAAAACAAACATAAAAGAAGAGAAAGAAAAATATACCCCTAAAAAAGACCCTAAAAATAAATATACAAAAAAAGAGGAAAAAAAAGACAATCAATATAAAAAAATAAATATATATTAAATAAAAACTTTAAAAAAAACGAATCTTAAAATATACCATAAAAAATAATGAAAACTAAAAAAAAAAGACAATTATAATAAAAGTGAAAGTAAATCCGGGCGACAGGTGAGCCAGACGAGGCGAGGCGAAGGTAATTAACGGTGTTCGGCCAGGTAATTATGCCCCCCTCCCCCCTCCCCCCCCCCCTCCGCTGGCTTAATGAGGCCTAATGTATCGTCACCTTTTATTATCTTCACTAATTCATAATATTCGTTCGTTCGTTCGTTCGTTCGCGGCTTTTGTTCTCGCTTCGTCTTTTTCCTGACCTGTGATTTATCTTTTTACCTGTGACTTCTTTTCCCTAATTTTCCCTTATGTCTTTTTCCTTAATTATCTTGTCTTTTTTTTCTCACATTATTTCTTTTTTTCCTATTTTTCCTTCCTTTATAATCTCTATCTCTATCTCCTTCCCTAATTTTCCCTAATGTCTTTTTCCTTAATTATCTTGTCTTTTTTTTCTCACATTATTTCTTTTTTTCCTATTTTTCCTTCCTTTATAATCTCTATCTCCTTCCCTAATTTTTCCTAATGTCTTTTTCCTTAATTATCTTGTCTTTTTTTTCTCTCATTATTTCTTTTTTTTTTCAATTTTTCCTTCCTTTATAATCTCTACCTTTATTTCCTTCCCTAATTTTCCCTTATGTCTTTTTCCTTAATTATCTTGTCTTTTTTTTTCTTTATCATTACTTTTTTTCCTTCTATTTTTGCTTCCTTTATAATCTCTTTTTTTCCCTAATTTTCCCTAATGTCTTTTTCCTTAATTGTCTTGTGCACCTTTCTGCTTTTTTTTCTCAATCATTACTTCTTTTCCTTCTATTTATAATCTCTCCTAATTTTCTTAATTATCTTTTGTCCCTTTCTGCTTTTTTTTCTCAATCATTACTTCTTTTCCTTCTATTTTTCCTTCCTTTATAATCTCTACCTCTATCTCCTTCAATAATTTTCCCTAATGTCTTTTTCCTTAATTATCTTGTATTCCTTTCTACTTTTTTTCTCAATCATTACTTCTTCTTTTCCTTCTTCTATTTTTGCTTCTTTTATATTCTCTATCTCTATCTCCTTCTACGTTTTTTTTCCTTTATTTTTTTCTTTTATCTACTAATATATATTCTTTTTTTTTTCTTTCCTTGTTTTCTTTTACTTACCGTTTTTTTCGTTTTCGTTTTCCTCATTTATTTTCCTTTTTTTCATTCTTTTTATCTTTTCTTACTCATAATTTTTTCCTCTATAGGTTCAGAAACGGTTGGACTTTTTTCCTTTTCTTGTTCCTCCTTTTCTTTTTTTTCCCTCTCAAAGAGTCGATCAGTTTTCTATCTTTTTCTCATTTACTTCTTGTTTTCTTTTTCTTTTCTTTTTATCTATAGGGTCTTTACTTCTATAATTTTCGGTGTTTTTCCTTTCTTGTTTTCTTTTCCTCACCGTTTTTTTCATTTTTCGTTTTTCCAGTTTTCCTTTTTCTTCTTTTTCTTCTTTTTGTCCAGTTTTTACTGTACTTCTATCATTTTCTGTGTTTTTCCTTCCTTTTTCTTGTACTTTCCGTTTTTTTCATTTTTCCTGTTTTCCTTTTTCTTCCCCTTTAATCTTTTTTTCCAGTTTTTACTTTGCTTCTATAATTTTCAGTGTTTTTCCTTCCCTTTTCTTGGTTTCTTGTTTTCTTTTACTTACCGTTTTTTTCCTTTTTCCTTTTTCCTGTAATTTTTTTTCCCCGTTTTTACTTTGCTTCTATAATTTTCAGTGTTTTTCCTTCCATTTTCTTGTTACCTTGTTTTCTTTTACTTACCGTTTTTTCATTTTTCATTTTTCCTGTAATCTTTTTTTCCCCGTTTTTACTTCTTTCATTTTCAGTGTTTTTCCTTTTCCCTTTTCTTGTTTTCTTTTACTTACCGTTTTTTCATTTTTCATTTTTCCTGTAATTTTTTTTCATCGTTTTTACTTTACTTCTATCATTTTCACTTTTTCCCCTCCCTTTCTCTTGTTACCTGTGGCTAATTAATTAACAACTCACTAATCACTCACCTCCACCTTTTAAATGCTTCTAACACACCTGTCACTAACACAGAACCTCAAATAATTATACCTATCTGCGGCGTTGCTCATAATTGGACTCATTAACACCTGTGATCCCCGTGTAGTTAATTAACCTGTGACGTACCTGTTCTGTGCCGCGCCTCGGACTCACTAATTGCCTCACACCTGAAAATTATGAGTTGGTTAATTAGAGACCGCAGACAGGTAAGAAGTCATTAGTGAGTCACCTGGATAATTTTTGGTTAGCTATCTATTCAATTATGTTTGTTATTATTATTATTATTATTATTATTATTATTATTATTATTATTATTATTATTGTTGTTATTATTATTACTTTTTTTGTACTTTTTTTTATCTCAGTTATTGTACGTGTCGGTTTTTCATTTCATTTCCCGTTTTTTATTTTTCATTTTTTATAATTATTTTTTTTCGTTCTTTTTCATTTTTCATTTCCCAATTTTCCATTTTTTATTTTTTTATAATTATTTTTTTTCGTTCTCAATTTTTCATTTTTCATTTCCCAATTTTTCATTTTCATTTTTTTTAATTCATTTTCCGTATCTTTTTGTTTTGTTCCACCCATTGTTTTCTTTAATTGTTTGTTTGTTTGTTTGTTTGTTTAATTTATTTCGTGTTCCTTTGTCCCGCGCATCGAATCTTTCTTTTTTTTCTTCTTTTTTTTAACTCATTTTTTGTATGTCTTTGTTTTGTTCCACCCATTGTTTTCTTTAATTGTTTGTTTGTTTGTTTGTTTGTTTAATCTATTTCGTGTTCCTTTGTCCCGCGCATCGAATCTTTCCTTTTTTTTACCCCAATTTCGTCTTTGTATGTATTTGTTTTATTTGTTTTTATTGTTTGTTATTTTTTTTGATCTCCCTGCTGCTGATGATGACGCTGATGATGCTGTCTTGTTCTTGTTGTTGTTGTTGTTGTTGTTGTATTATCACTGTTGCTGTATGCTGCTTTGAGTGTTGTTGTTGCTGATGGTGGTGATGATGATATTTTGTTTTTCTTGTTTTGGCTTTGTTTTGTTTGTTATTTTCTTTTTTTTCTTTCTTTCAATATCCTGTTTTTTTCTTTTCTTTTACTCCTTTTTTCCTTCTTTCACTCGCCGTTATCTCAGTGCATTTTCTTCCTCTTCTTCTTTTTCTTTTTCTCTCTCTTTGGTTCGTGTGAATTACTTAAATCTTCCCCTTTTTTCTGTTTTATTCCTTTTTTTTCCTTTCATTTCTTTCTCCGTTTTTTCTTTCTATTTCCCTTCGTTTCCTTCGTTTGTTAATTAAATTGTTTCTAAATATCTCACTAATTAATTAATATCCTTAATTTCTGCTAAATATATCTTCCTTTTTTCCTTTCATTTCTTTCTCCGTTTTTTCTTTCTTTTTTCCCTTTGTGTCCTTCGTTTGTTAATTAAGTTGCTTCTAAATATCTCACTAATTAATTAATATCCTTAATTTCTGCTAAATATATCTTCCTTTTTTCCTTTCATTTCTTTCTCTGTTTTTTTCTTTCTTTCTTCCTTTGTGTCCTTCGTTTGTTAATTAAATTTCTTCTAAATATCTCACTAACTAATTGATATCCTTCTGCTTAATATATCTTCCTTTTTTCCTTTCATTTCTTTTTCTGTTGTTTTCTTTCTTTCTCCCTTCGTTTCCTTCGTCTGTTAATTAAACTGCTTCTAAATATCTCACTAACTAATTAATATCCTTCTGCTTAATATCTTTCTTTATATCTCTCTGTTTCTTTGCTAAATCGCCAACTCGCTAATATCTTCCTCGTTTGTTAATTAAATTGCTTCTAAATATCTCACTAACTAATTAATATCCTTCTGCTTAATATCTTCATTGCTATCTCTCTGTTTCTTTGGTAAATCGCCAACTCGGTAATATCTCCTTCGTTAATATCTTAGTATCTTTTGCTTCTCTGCTGAATCGATCTCATTAATATTTTTTTCCTATTTCTTTTGTTTGATATCTTCAGTTAGGATCCATTATTTCTCTGCTAAATCGATCTTATTCATATTTTTTTCCTATTTCTTTTGTTTGATATCTTCAGTTAGGATCCATTATTTCTCTGCTAAATCGATCTTATTCATATTTTTTTCCTATTTCTTTTGTTTAATATCTTCAGTTAGGATCTATTATTTCTCTGCTAAATCGATCTCATTAATGTTTTTTTCCTATTTCTTTGTTCAATATCTTCAGTTAGTATTTTTGTTTCTCTGCTAAATCGACCTCTTTCATATATTTTTTTTCCTATTTCTTTGTTCAATATCTTCAATTAGTATCTTTTGTTTCTCTGCTAAATCGACCTCATTGATATGTTTCCTCTACTTCTTTTGTTCAGTATCCTCTAAGTCTTTCACCTAGAGGCCCTTCACCAATATCTTCTAAGTCTTCCCCTGGAGGCCCTTCGCTAATATTAATTCTAATCTTCTCTAATCCATTCTTAAGTCCTTTCCCTACATTCAAAGCCTCCCTGTTTTAAGCCAAGATTATGTTAACGTATCTCCCATAGACGAAGAAAGGCCAACAACACCTGACCTTCCTCTTCACTTAGGTCTAAATCAACGGGGGTAGAAACCATTTAACCATTCTCTAACCCATTCTCTAAGTTCTTTCGCTACGTTCAAAGCTTCCCTGTTAAGATTAACCCAACAACACCTGACGTTCCTCTTCACTTAGGTCTAAATCAACGGGTCTCTTTCGGTTTCTTTGTACAGAGGGAAGTAGAAACCATTTAACCATTCTCTAACCCATTCTCTAAGTCCTTTCGCTACATTCAAAGCCTCCCTGTTAAGCTTAAGAAAAGATCATGTTAAAATATCTCCCCTTGACGAAGAACAGGCAACACCCCCTAATACCTTCCTCCCCAGGCCTCTGTCAATGGCTTTCTTTCGGTTTCTTTGTACAGGGGGAAGTAAAGACCGTTTTCTTGCCTCCCTCAGCGTGTTTACAGGTTCTCTTTTTGCTCTCTAACGATAACAATGATTTAAATACATGAATAGAAGTGTTTTTATTTTATGTTGTTTTTTTGTGAGCGAGTTTCTTTGAGTCACCGATTAAAAGAGAGGTTACGTTTTCTTTCCCTCCCTCATTTAGTACTTTTTTTTTCCCCTTCCCTTCCCTTCCCACTCTTTCCCCTCATCTTCTTAAAACTAGGTAACAGACTCCTCCTCCTCCCCCTCCTCCTCCTCCTCCTCCTCCTCCTCCTCCTCCTCCTCCTCCTCCTCCTCCTCCTTCTTCTTCTCCAGGTGACTAACGCCCCCCTCCCCCCCCACAGGTACGTGAAGGGGTGTCTGCAGAGTTGCGATGACTACGAGGGGTGCAATGCCGCCCCCCCCTCCCTCCTTTCCCCCTCCTCCCCCTCCCCCACCCTCGCCGCCGCCCTCCTCTCCCTCCTCCTCCTCCATCGTGGGTCATAGCAGCCACCCCTCCTCCTCCTCCTTTCTTCTTCCTCCTCTTCTTTATATTTGTCTTCCTCTTCTTTGTCCTCTTCTTTTACTTCTTTTTCTTCGATTCTCTTCTCTCCTCTTCCTCTTCTTTCTCCTTCCCCCTCCTCCTCCTCCTCCTCCTCCTCTTCCTCGTCTTTTTCTTCTTCTTCCTGTTTCTCTTCAATCGTGGGCTGCATCATTCTCTTTCCTTCCTCTTCCTCCTCCTCCTCCTCCTCCTCCTCCTCCTCCTCGTCGTCTGCCAGGGATGGATTCGGTGCTCTACAAGACTGGCTGACTGGTTGACTGTGCTGGTTGAGTGGCCACTGGTTCGATGTTCAACTGACTAACTGGCTGACTGGTTGACTGGCTAACTGGCTGACTGAGTGGTTGCCTAGTTAGCTGGTTGCTGGTTCGATTCTCAACTGGCTAACTGACTGTCTTGGTAAATGGCTGAGTGACTGGGTAACTGGTTCAATATTTATCTGGTTGATTGGCTGACTGGTTGGTTGACTAATTAAGTGGTTACCGGCTCGATTCTTAACTGGTGAACTGGCTGTCTTGGTAACTGGTTGACTGGCTAAGTGATTGGTAAACTGGTTGAATATTTACCTGGCTGACTGGCTGTTTGGTGATTCGCTAAACAGAAGATTGGATGGTTGAAATGAAGTGGTAGATTATATGGCTGAAGGAGGTGGTAGATTGGTAGTTGGGTGTTGGTCTGACGGGTCGAGGAGCAAAGTGGTTCAGAGACTGGTTAGCAAGGAGACTGGCTGGCTCATTGATTGGCTGACTGGCTGAAGAGTGACGAAGAGGACCCCAGTTCGAAATTTTGGATTCGCTACCCACGACAGAGAGCAAGATAGAGAGCGAAAAGAAAAGATGAGAAAGCAAGTGGAATAGGAAAGAATGAGAACAAGAAAAAGGGACAAAATAAAAGATAAAAAAGAACAAAAACAAGATAAAAGACAAGAAAAAAAGATGAAAAGTGGAAAAAGAAAGAACGATAACAAAAAAAGGGACAAATAAAAGAAAAAAAGAACAAGAACAAAAACATAAGATAAAAACAAGTGAAATAAGAAAGAACGAAAACGAGAAAAAGGGGAAGAAAACAAGATAAGAAAAACAAGAAAGGACAAGAAAGAAAAGTAAAGAAAACATAAGAGATAAGAAAGTAATTGCAATAAGAAAGAAGAAAAACGAGAAAAGTAACGAAAATATAAGAAAAAAAACAAGTGAAATAAGAAGAAAAAAAACGAGAAACCGAACAAAAACAAAAAATAAGAAAACAAAGTTAAATAAAAAAGAAGGAAAATAAAGGAAATGTAATGTTTGAAGATACTTAGAAGAGGAAAAAGAAACAGGAAAAAGAGAGAGAAATGTCAGATCATAGAAGAGAGGAAGCAAAGAAGAAAAGAAGAAAAATATACAGGAAAAAATACTTAAAAAATCATATATAGAAAAAACAAGAAAAAAAACGAGAAATATCAAACCAATGTATTAATTTGAGTAGCTTTTTGAGTAACGGGCTTTTGTTTCACATTTGTTTCATTTTTTTATGCCCCTGAACTGACTCTGCTGTAAAAAAAAAAAAGAACAATTAAACAAACGTACATATTATTGATTCACAAACACGAACAAACAGACAGACAAACAGAAAGGAAGACATAGGCGCTGGTTCACACGTGTTTGCTTAATGATTTGGCAACTTTTTTTAACAGTATTCTAATGAACCAATGCTAAACAAATTAAACGAACAATTAAACAAAGGTATATTGATTCACAAACACGAACAAACAGACAAACAAGCAGAAAGGAAGACATAGGCGCTGGTTCACACGTGTTTGCTTAATTAATGATTTGGCAACTTTTTTTACTGTATTCAAATGAGCCAATCAGCATCGCCGGTCCTGCCGCTTCCTGCCCGCCGAATTCGTGTTCAAGGGATTCGAATTTCAGTGTTTTTCAGATTGTAACGGTTTTTTTAAGCTCGATTGTGAACGTTTATTTTCAAAGTATTTCATTGTGTAACGTGTTTTCATTTTAAAGGGATTCGAATTTCATAGCTGTTTCAGATTGTAACGTTTTTTTAGTTCGAATTTTAACGTTTATTTACAAAGTATTTCGTAGTGTAACATGTTTTCAATTTAAAGGGATTCGAATTTCATAGTTTTTTCAGATTGTAACTTTTTTTTTTAGTTCGAAATTTAACGTTTATTTTCTAAATATTTCATAGTGTGACATGTTTTCGTTATTTCGGATTTTAACCTTTATTCACAATGTAGTTTAGATTTTAACTTAAACTCTTTGGGTATTTCAAATTGTAGCGTTTATTTTTAATGTATTTCAAATTGTAACGTTTTTTTCGTAAAGTATTTCAAGTTGTAGCGTTTATTCTTAATGTACTTCAAATTGTAACGTTTTTTTCGTAAAGTATTTCAAATTGTAACGTTTTTTTCGTAAAGTATTTCAAATTGTAGCGTTTATTCTTAATGTATTTCAAATTGTAACGTTTTTTTTTCGTAAAGTATTTCAAATTGTAGCATTTATTCTTAATGTATTTTAAATTGTAACGTTTTTTTCGTAATGTATTTCAAATTGTAACGTTTTTTCCGTAAAGTATTTCAAATTATAGCGGTTATTCTTAATGTTTTCAAATTGTAACGTTTTTTCCGTAAAGTATTTCAAATTGAATCGTTTTGTATTAGTTTTAGTTGTAACATTTTTAAGCAATACTGGAAAAAAAAAAGTAAAAAATGTAAGCGCTGAAAAATGGGAAATAATTGAACGAAAACAAATTTGAAAAGATGAGAATTGAAACTTAGAAAAATTTTAATAAACTTTAAAACATGAAAAAAAATAACACTGAAGAAAAAAAAAGTGATGATAAAAACGAGACGAGAAAGAAAGATAGATAATACAGTTCTTTCTTTTATAACGAAGAAGCAACAGAGGAAAAGAAATATATATAAAAAACAGCTTAGAAAATGAGAAACTATAAAAAAAGTGAAAAAAAAAAATAAGGGACACTGCAAAGAAGATGGCGTATATTTATAAAGAAGAAAAATCATTGTAGAAGTGTTTGGTTTAGAAATTATAAAGAAAATCACTAAATAGAAATATAAGAAATCATGTAAAAAAGTGAATAAAAAAATGGTTCATGTTAACTTATATATATGTATTGCATAATAAGAGAGAGAGAGAGAGAGAGAGAGAAATCGTAACACTGTTGGCAGCGGTGGGATACAGAGAGAGAGATCGTAACACTGGTGGCAGCAGTGGGATACAGAGAGAGATCGTAACACTGGTGGCAGCGGTGGGATACAGAGAGAGAGAGAGAGAGTCTAGTGTAGCAGGTAAGAAAGGTGTTATACAGGTGACTTAATTAACATCACTTTCCCTTTCTTCTTTCCTTCCACCCCTCCCCCCCTTTCTTTTTCCTTCCTCTTTCCTCTTTCCCTTTTTTTCCTCCTTTTCTCTTCCCTCCCTCCCTCACCTTCTCTTCTCCAAACCCTTCATCTTTCCTTTCCTCCATTTTTTATCTTCTTTTTCCTCCAACTCTCCCCTTCATCTTTCCTTCCCCTTCTTTCCTCCTCTTTTACCGCCCTCTCCTTACCTTCTTTTTCCTCCTCCTCCTCCTCTTTACTCCTTTTCCTCCCTCTCCTTTCCTTCTCTCCTCTTTCCTCTTTTACCTCCCTCTCCTTACCTTCTTTTTCCTCCCTCTGTTATCTCCCCTTTCCTCCTCCTCTTTCTCTTTCCTCCTTCCCTTCCTTACCTACCTCCATTTCCCTTCCTCTTTGTCCCTGAATTTCCTCCCCATCCTATTACCTTCCCTTTTCTCCCTACCATAATACCTCTTTCTTTACCTCCCCTTTCTTCCTCCCTCTCCCTCCCTCCCTCCCTTCTTCCCTCTCTCTTTCCTCCTACCTCCCCTTCCTTGTCTTCCTTCCCCTTTCCCTTCCCCCTCTCCTCTTCCTTTCTCCTTTATTCCTTCCTTCTCTTCTCTTCCTCCCCTCCTTGTCTTCCTTACCCTCCTCCTCCTCCTCCTCCTCCTCCTCCTCCTCCTCCTCCTCCTCCTCCTCCTCTTCCTGTCCTTGCAACACAAACGGGTTAGCCAAGGATCTGATATTGTGTTGATAACCTTGGCAACACTGTAATATTATTGTAACACTATCTGTAGCGACTCTAGCAACAACACAAGTCTGGTAACACTGGTAACTTTTGACTTGTAGATATTGGTAACATTTAGTAATGGATTTTGGTAGCATTTATAGGGACATCATTTATTTGGACTTTGTAACACTCGTCTTTGCCAACACAACAAGCAACACAAAATTGGTAATACTGTAAAAGAGGTTATAATAAGCTTCTGGTAACACTGATTAACTCTGGTTCACATTATTGGTAACACTTCACCAGCATCATTATTTTAACATGGCAACACTTTCTGGCAACTCAACAATCTACACAAAATTGGTAATACTGTAAAAGAGATTATAATGAACTTCTGGTAACACTGATTAACACTGGCTCACATTATTGGTAACACTTTTCCAGGATCATTATTTTAACATGGCAACACTTTCTGGCAACTCAACAATCTACACAAAATTGGCAATACTGTAAATTAACTTGTATAGCTTTTGGCAACAGTTAGTAACATTGCAACACATTTTGGTAACATTTTTAGGCACACAATTTATTCTAACATGGCAACACTTATTAGCAATATTAAGACTGCAACACAAATTGGTAATACAATAGATGAAGTTATGACAAGCTCTTGGTAACACTGATTAACTCTTGCCTCACAATATTGGTAACACTTTTAGGACATTATTTCAACATGGCAACACTCGTCCTTAAGAACTTAAGAACAACAACAAGAGTAACACAAATTTCGCAGTATTGTAACACTGGTAACACTGATTAACATTGATTCACATCCTTGGAAACACTTTTAGAACATCAGTATTTCAACATGGCAATACTTTTAGCAACACAACAACACAAAACATCAACAACAGCAACACAATTTTTGGTATTACTATAATCTTTAACTTGTAGCCTTTTTATATAACAATTGCTACTATTTACACGCTTGCTTGGTAACACTAGAACAACAATACGCAACACTAGCCAACACAAGAACAACACATCTTTGGTAACACTGTAGCTCTTGACATCTAGGCATTGACAACACTTTAGCAACATCAAACCGCTTCCCTGGTAACACTGGAAACATTAACATGCAACACAAGAGCAACACATCTTTGGTAACACTGCAGCTCTTGACTCCTAGGCATTGGCAACACTTAGTAACATCAACACTTCTCTCTGGTAACACTGGAAACATTAACAAGCAACACTGCAACACAAGAGCAACATATCTTTGATAACACTGTAGCTCTTGACTCCTAGGCATTAGCAACACTTAGTAACATCAACACTTTTCTCTGGTAACACTGAAAACATGATCAGGTAACACTGCAACACTCACAGCAACATAACGTAGGTAGCATTGCGACATTTGACTCGTAGCTTTTTGGTAACACTAGGCAACCATTTAAACGCATCCTTGGCAACACTGGGACATTTAAACATCATTGCAACAGTTGTCATTCGCAACACAAATTTGGTAACACTGCAACACTTGACTTATCGCTTCTGGTAACATTTGGCAAGGTGGACAAACATATCTGGCAACACTGAGACATTTAAACACCATTGCAACACTCGTCATTCGCAACACAAATTTGGTAACACTGCAACACTTGACTTATCGCTTCTGGTAACATTTGGCAAGGTGGACACACAAATCTGGCAACACTGAGACATTTAAGCAACATTGCAACACACCGTCATTCGCAACACAACAGCAACACAAACTTGGTAACACTGCAACATTTGACTTATCGCTTCTGGTAACATTTGGCAAGGTGGACACACACTTATGGCAACACTGGAACATGAAGACACATTGCAACACTACTTTTTGGCAACACTGCAACATATGTAACATAAGCAACATTAGAACAACAAAACTACATCACAACACTCATTTCACGCAACATTTTAACACATAATACTTACCAATACACATCTGGCAACACTAGAAATACATATGGCAACACTGCAACATTTGTAACACACTAGAACAACAAAAAATATTACAACACTCATTTCTTGCAACATTTTAACACAGAACACACATAAAAAAACACATCTGGCAACACTGCAAACTCACGCAACACAAAAACGTACACTTGGCAACACTGCGGCGCAACACAAGACAGTCGACCAATCAGAAGCCTTCCTGCAATCTTTTTCTTTTTTTCTTTTTTTCTTCTGCTTTTCGTCTTTATTCACTTCGCCTCCTCCTCTTCTTTCTTTGTTCCTCTTCTTCTCCTTCGTGTTCTTTTATCTTGTTTTTTCTTCTATTCCTTCTTCGTCTTCATTTTCTTCTTCTTTTCTTCTTTTTCTTCTTCATCTTTGTCTTCTTCTTCCTCTTCTTTCTCCTGTTCTTGTTTTACTATTACTACTATTACTTCTTTTCTTCTTCTTCTTCTTCTTCTTTTTTTTTTCTTCTTCTTCTTCTTCTTCTTCTTCTTTTCTTCCTTGTCTTCCCGTTTTCGTTTGCTCTCTGTCTGTTTACTGGGGATAATAAACAACAGAGAGACAAAACGTGACGAACGAACGAACACACACACACACACACACACACACACACACACACACACACACACACACACACACACACACACACACACACACACAAACACATGCCGCATACCGCATTCTAATTTAGTTGTTTTGTTTTGTTTTTTTCATTTTCTATTTCGTTTTCAATTTTCTCTTCCTCTTTATTTTATCACTTTCTCTATTCAATGTTTTCACTTTTTATTATTTTTTTTCTTTTTATTCATTTTCACGTTTTATCTTCCTCTTTTTCACTCCGTTGTTTTTTTTACCATAATCTTTTTTTTTTTACTTTTCTCGTTTTCTTTTTCTCACATTCTATTCGTTTGTTTTCCTTTCCTTTCTTTTCCTTTCCTTTCGTTTTCTTTCTTTAGCTTCCATTGTTGTTGTATTTCTTTCATTTCCTCTTTTCTTCCCGTTGTTTTCTCTCATTCTTTCTTTTTCCTGTTTTTCTTCTCTTTTTTATTCCTCTCATTGTTTTCTTTACTTTTTCTATCTCTTTCGTGCGACCGCCAAAGAACAACAGAAATAAAAGAACAGAAGAGAAAGGAGAAAAGACGCACGATAGAAAGAGAAAGGAGGAGAAGGGAAAAGAAAAAAAAGAAAAGACGAACGATAGAAAGAGAGAAGAGGAGGGAAAAAGAAGGGACGGAGAGGAAAGGGAGAGGAGGCACGGTAGATAGAGAAAGGAGGAGAAGGGAAGAGAAAATAAAAAAATAAAAGACGAACGGTAGAGAGAGAGAAGAGGAGAGAAAAAAGAGGGGACGGAGAGGAAAGGGAAAGGAAGGGGAGGGGAAGGGATGGGGCGATGGAGTTACGTAAAAAAAATAGTCCAATGTTTGTATTTAATTTCTTTTTATTCATTTATTTTCCACTTCACCGCGCGGACCTGTATGTACTACCCCCCCCCTCCTCCTCCTCCTCCTCCTCCTCCTCCTCCTCCTCCTCCTCCTCCTCCTCCTCCTCCTCCTCCTCCTCCTCCTCCTCTCAATTCCCTTTCATCCGCATTGGACTTGAGCGCCCTCAATAGAAGTACCGTTAACAGAGAAAGTACCGTTGAAAGTAGTACCGCTGACAGGAAGTACCGTTAACTCAGTACCGTTAATAGAGAAAGTACCGTTGAAAGTAGTTCCGCTGACAGAGGAAGTACCGTTCACTCAGTACCGTTAAGAGAAAGTACCGTTGAAAGTAGTACCGTTAACAGAGAAGGACCGTTGAAAGTAGCACCGTTAACAGAGAAAGTACCTTAACTCAGTACCGTTAACAGAGAAAGTACCGTTGACAGTAGTACCGCTGACAGAGGAAGTACCGTTAACTCAGTACCGTTAACAGAGAAAGTACCGTTGAAAGTACAGCTAACGTTACTTTTTTACATAATTCACTGTTTTACTTTTCAATCACTACTTTTTAACTGACTTTTCTTTCCTACTTTTTATGATATGTTACTTAAGACTTCCCTTTCTTACTTTCCTTTGGTGTGGTTACTTACTTATCTCACACAATCTTCACACACAAACACACAAACACACATATTTCAGACCCGCCGTTAGCTAGTTAGTCAGTTCTCATAGTCTTCATCCTTACTTCCCTACCGTTTCCAGTTAGCCCGAATCGAGTCAGCCCAAGCAATATAGTGTTTTCGCTCTTAAGTAGCAATATATATCAGTAGCATCACCTTAGGCTTCGTTGGCTCGATTCGCGAAAACTGAAGACTCGCGTAGAAGTGCGATTCGCGTAATCCGAATTCGCGAACCTTGAATTTTTGGGTCTGAAAGCGTCGATTTTTAGGGGGGCTGTACCCACCTGCTTCACCAGTACCCATTTAGGGGGCTACAGCTCACCCTAGTAACACACACACACACACACACACACACACACACACACACCGCTTGACTTTACTATACTTTCTAACTGTTCCAGGGAGGCAAACACACACACACACACACACACACACACACACACACACACACACACACAAACGCAAAAACAAAAAAGTGACCAAAAAGTAGTTCGTAAAATCAAACACACACACACACACACACACACACACACACACACACACACAAACGCAAAAACAAAAAAGTGACCAAAAAGTAGTTCGTAAAATCAAACACACACACACACACACACACACACACACACACACACACACACACACACACACACACACACATATAATCCACCACGTAGTTTAGTTAATTGATTTCTCTCTCGCATATTTGACCCATCATTAATTAACCTGTTTGAGAAAAAGGTATCTAGTGACTTCCTTGCATAATAACGTTAATGAATTTCTCCACAGGTAGTTAGACCCCTTACCCTGTCTTGCCAACCTCACCTGTACATACACCTGGTGGCCTCCTTTACCTGCGTCACCTTAGCTCATTAAGGTACATAGAAATACATAGATTCACAAGCTCACCTGGTCTATGTATTAAAATTATCGGTTATATTAGAAGTAGTTTTATTGAAGTTTGTGAGTTGATTATATAATGAAGTAAATGATAATAAAGGGAGTATACAAATATATCTATAAATACATATATATATTATAATACAAGTACTATATATATACATAATATACCTAGAGTGTAAGTAAGCATTGCATATATATAAAGGGCATACATAATAATTCTCACGATATATTTTTACTTTGAAAATAAAATAAGGTCCCGCAAGGCTGGTGGTTTTATTACGAGGTTTTATTTATACCTATTTTTATTTTTGTTATTGTTGTTGTTGGTGGTGGTGGCAGTGGTGATGGTGGTGGTAATTTAGATGTTGTTGTTGTTGCTGTTGTTAGATTTATTGTTGTTGTTGTCGACGGTGGTGCTGGTGCTGGTATATGGGTCAGCGAGAGAGAGAGAGAGAGAGAGAGATTTAAGGTGACCCCATTATCTCTCACTTTCTTTAATCTTCATCTTCCACTCTCTTTACTTTATCTTATTTTCTTTCATTTCTTTCTTTCTTTTCATTCATTCATTTCATTTATTCCTTTTCACCTTTGCGACGATATTCTCAAGTGTGTGTGTGTGTGTGTGTGTGTGTGTGTGTGTGTGTGTGTGTGTGTTCTTAGTAAATATAACCTGTTTACATTTGTTGTGAGAGAGTAAATTTAGTGAGAGAGAGAGAGAGAGAGAGAGAGAGAATTTATGATGCTACTAATGGGAAAGGAGGAGGAGGAGGCGGAGGAGAAGGAGGAGGACGAAGTGGTGAGAGAAGAAAGAAGAGGAAGAAGAAAAGTTGGGAGGGAATCACATAATTACTTCCTCTCTCTCTCTCTCTCTCTCTCTCTCTCTCTCTCTCTCTCTCTCTCTCTCTCTATTAAGGCGTTTGAGCTTTTTATATATGTTTGTTTGTTTGTTTGTTCGTTCGTGTGTTCGTTCAGTCACAGGTTAATTGGTTTCTTGGTTCAGGTGAAACGGGGGAGGAGGAGGAGGAAGAGGGGGAGGAGGAGGAGGAAGAAGAGGAGAAAGAGGAGGAGGAGGATATATAAAGAGTTCAGTGAAGGCTTAGGATTAGAGAGAGAGAGAGAGAGAGAGAGAGAGAGAGAAGGAATTTATGAGAGAAATTGTGAGAATTTTTTGGATGAAACGAGAGAGATGAGATGCTGAGAGAGAGAGAGAGAGAGAGAGAGAGAGAGAGAGAGAGAGAGAGAGAGAGAGAGAGAGAGAGAGAGAGAGAGAGAGAGAGAGAGAGAGAGAGAGAGAGAGAGAGAGAGAGAGAGAGAGAGAGAGAGCATAAGAGGTAGTCATTTTCTCTGGATTTTTCGAGGATTTACGGAAATATCAAATGATTTATTTCATCTCCCTCTCTTGAAATATTTGTATTATTATTATTATTATTATTAGTTGTA
>NC_066528.1:11114745-11132245 GCF_024679095.1 Eriocheir sinensis
CTTTTTCCTTTCCTTTTCCTTTTTTTTTCTTTCTTTCCTTTTCCTTTCCTTTTCCTCTTCTTCCTTTCCATTTCCTCTTTATTCTTCTTCTATTCATCTTCTTTCCTCTTTCTTCTTCCTTTTCTTTTCCTCTTCTTCCTTTCTCTCCTTCCCCTCCTCCTCTTCCTCCCTTTCCTACTCCTTTCCATCCATTCACTTTTTCCTCCTCCTCCTCCTCCTCCTCCTTTTCCTCATTCCCTACATCTTTTCTCAAACCATATATTCCTTTTCTTCTCTTCCCCTTCATTTTTTCCTGCATTTAATAAGCTTACACGCGGACTCCCCTTACTGGGAATCGAACCCTGTGCCCGCGGATTCGAAGTCGGGGGCGCTAACCACTGCACCACGGATCATGGCTCTTTTTTTTCTTGTCCTTAGTTGTGACAGGCGGCGGAGTGGGCGACGGCAATGTACATGTTCCCCCAAGCTACGTTAAACATCTAAAAAGGTTCATTCAAAGCGTAGGAGAGAAAAGTGAGTCGGGAATGAATTGAGTTTTAAAAAGTTCACCTCAAACATCAACAGGAATTTTAAGTCCACGTGAATGCCTCCTAACTATCTCTCTCTCTCTCTCTCTCTCTCTCTCTCTCTCTCTCTCTCTCTCTCTCTCTCTCTCTCTCTCTCTCTCTCTCTCTCTCTCTCTCTCTCTCTCTCATTCATTTTTTCCTTCCATTTTTCTTTCTTTCATTCATTCCTTCTTTCTTTTCTCTCTCTCTCTCTCTCTCTCTCTCTCTCTCTCTCTCTCTCTCTCTCTCTCTCTCTCTCTCTCTCTCTCTCTCTCTCTCTCTCTCTCTCTCTCTCTCTCTCTCTCGGTAATTTAATAAGCTGAAAGCCATATTGAAGGACTTGAAAGAAGGAGAGGAAGAAAGGGAAGGAAAGGAACATAGAAAAAAAAAGTGAAGAGGAGGAGGAGGAGGAGGAGGAGGAGGGACATAATAGGAATAAGAATACTGAGGAGGAGGAGGAGGAGGAGGAGGAAGAGGAAAAAGACTATGATTGAAAGAAAGAAGTAAAGAAACAAGAAGAAGAAGGAGGAGGAGGATAAAGAAAGAAATGGATAGAAGGGAGGAAGGGAGGAAGAAGAAGGATAGACAGGAGAGAAAGAAGGAAGAAGAGGAATAAAGAGAAGAAAAAAAAGATAGAAAGAAGTAGAGGAGAAGAAAATTAATGAAGAAGGAAGGAAAGATGGAGGAAAGAAGAGAAAATAAAAATAAATAAAAAAGATTGGAAGAAAAGGAAAAAATAAAGAAAAAGAGAGAGAGAGAGAGAGAGAGAATCTAGCATAGCATTTCATTGTACCCAGCCAATTAGATTAAGTTTGGGAGTATATTTTTTTGTCGAGTTTGCATAATAAGTTTGTTTGGGAAGGGTTGTCTCTCTCTCTCTCTCTCTCTCTCTCTCTCTCTCTCTCTCTCTCTCTCTCCATTTTTTTTTTTTTGGTCAATTTCTTTCATTAATTTATACTTTTACTTTTTTTACTAACCTCAATTTTTACATTCATTTTATTATTATTTTTTTCACTTTTATTTATTTATTATTATCTATTTATTTTTTGACACTTCTACAACAGCAGGGAAGAAAAAAAGACAAGAAATTAAAAAAAAAAAAAAATCCCCTTATATTTTCACTTAATTACTCATATTTACCTTATTTATCATCATGCTCATACCTATCTCTTATCTACAGGTGTGCTGGGAGATACCTGGCTGCTGTTACCTGTTAATTAGGAGGCAGGTGGCAAGGAGAGAGAGAGAATACCTGTCTCTTATCTACAGGTGTGCTGGGAGATACCTGGATGCTGTTACCTGTTAATTAGGAGGCAGGCGTTAAGGAGAGAGAGAGAGAGAGAGAGAGAGAGAGAGAGAGAGAGAGAGAGAGAGAGAGAGAGAGAGAGACTTACTTGCCCCATATTTACAGGTGTGCTGGGAGTTACCTGGCTGCTGTTACCTGTTAATTAGGAGGCAGTTGGCAAGGAGAGAGAGAGAGACTTACCTGTCCCATATTTACAGGTGTGTATATTTTTTGTGTTGCCGTATATTGGTTTTTTTTTTATATAATTTTAGAGTCGTCATCGTCACTTTAAATTTAGTCGTTAAGAGATTTTGCGTTAAACCCTAAAAAGCTACATTTCTTTCCTCAACTGTGTCTCTTATTTTTAACCGTTAGAGCAAGAATTATTTAATGTAAGTAAAGTTTTCTCTCTAAGAACTTATATTTTACTACAGTGCTAGATTTCTCTCCAAGTGTGTCTCTTATTTTCAACCCTTACAGTGAGAATTATTCACTGTAAGTAAGGTTTTTCTCTCTAAGAACTTAAATTTTACTTTGACGATCTTTTTGCTTTAACCCAGTAGCAGCGGGGATCATGTTTCTTAATGGTCCCTCTAAGCGAGAAAAATGAGAAAAAATCGCCCCTCACACAAACCATTTCATAATATATATCAAAGCATTTGTGATCAGATTATGTATCATCTATTTTGGGGGGTTTATATCATGGCAAAAATTTGGCCCGTCGCTGGTACACGGTAAAGACACAAATTTGGCCCGTCGCTGGTACACGGTAAACACACAAATTTGGCCCGTCGCTGGTACACGGTAAAGCCACAAATTTGGCCCGTCGCTGCTACACGGTAAAGCCACAAATTTGGCCTGTCGCTGCTACACGGTAAAGCCACAAATTTGGCCCATCGCTGCTACACGGTAAAGACACAAATTTGGCCCATCGCTGCTACACGGTAAAGCCACAAATTTATTCATCGCTGCTACGGTAAAACCACAAATTTATTATCACGCTGCTACGGTAAAGACACAAATATGGCACGTCGCTGCTACACGGTAAAGCCACAAATTTGGCCCGTAGCTGCTACATGGTAAAGACACAAATATGGACCGTCGCTGATACACTGTAAACACACAAATTTGGCCCGTCGCTCCTAAACGGTAAAGACACAAATTTGACCGATCGCTGCTACACGGTAAAGCCACAAATTTGGCCCGTCGCTGCTACACGGTAAAGACACAAATTTGGCCCGTCGCTGCTACACGGTAAAGCCACAAATTTGGCCCGTAGCTGCTACATGGTAAAGACACAAATTTGGCCCGTCGCTGCTACACGGTAAAGCCACAAATTTGGCCCGTCGCTGCTACCACAAAAGACACACAAATTTGGGTCAACGCTTACCGGGTTAAATTTTACTGCAAAGCTAGATTTCTCTCCTCAAGTGTGTGTCTTATTTTCAACTCTTAGTGAGGATTATTCATTGTAAGTAAAGTCTTCCTCTCTAAGAACTTAAATTTTACTACAGTGCTAGATTTCTTTCAAGTGTGTCTCTTGTTTTCAACCCTTACAGTGAGAATTATTCATTGTAAGTAAGGTTTTTCTCTCTAAGAACTTAAATTTTACTATGGCGATCTTTTTGCCTTAACCCGGTAGCAGCGGGGATCATGTTTTATAATGGTCCCTCTAAGCTAGAAAAATGAGAAAAAATCGCCCCTCACACAAACCATTTCATAATATATATCGAAGCATTTGTGATCAGTTTATGTATCATCTATTTTGGGGGGTTTACATCATGGCACAAATTTGGCCCGTCGCTGCTACTGGGTTAAGGTCATTTTTCTAGTTGCTTTTCAATATCTTTTAACAATACGAGCAAAATGTTTTATGCCACGTGTAGAATTTTCTCTCATAAGAACTTGGATTTTACTACAGCGATCTTTTTGCTACACGTTTTTTATTGCTAGTTGGTTTTCATCAAGTTTCTAATCTCAAGAGCAAGAATTTTTACCTTGTGTTTTCCTGATCTTTTTGCTTTAAGGTAATTTTTCTAGTTGATTTTCATTATCTTTTAACAATACGAGCAAAATGTTTTATGCCAAGTGTAGAATTTTCTCTCATAAGAACTTGGATTTTACTACAGCGATCTTTTTGCTACACGTTTTTTATTGCTAGTTGGTTTTCATCAAGTTTCTAATCTCAAGAGCAAGAATTTTTACCTTGTGTTTTCCTGATCTTTTTGCTTTAAGGTCATTTTTCTAGTTGATCATTATCTTTTAACAATACGAGCAAAATGTTTTATGCCACATGTAGAATTTTCTCTCATTAGAACTTGGATTTTACTACAGTGATCTTTTTGCTACATGTTCATTTTTCAAGTTGGTTTTCATCATTTTTCTAATACTGAGCAAGAATTTTTACCTTGTGTTTTCCTACTTTTAATTATCTTTTCCTTCCTTTATCCTTCGTTATATTTAGCTAGTTTTATTTACCTTAGTTGTGATATACAGTAAGGCAGCTCTACTTGTTAGGTCTCGTCTCCAAATCTCGGTGTTTATGAAGTTTAATCCTAAATTCACTGATAGTTTTGGCTTCAACTTGTGATATACAGCAAGGCAGCTCCACTCATTAGGCCTCATCTCCAAATCTCCATGTTTACAAAGTTTAATCCTAAATTCACTGATAGTTTTGGCTTCAACTTGTGATATACAGCAAGGCAGCTCCACTTGTTAGGCCTCGTCTCCAAATCTCGGTGTTTATAAAGAGTAATCCTAATTTCACTGATAGTTTTGGCTTCAACCATCTCATTTTAAGGTCATTTCAGGTGTCAATGTATGTGAGGAGAACTTCTGTGTTTCTTGATAGCTCTCAGGCACCAGCACCTCTTGTCTTGCTCAATTTTCCTCTGTTTCTTTCAGTGACGTTGTGTGTGTTTGTGTGTCAGGGTGAATTTCCTTCTTCTCTGCAAGCTGTGGGACCAGAGAGTATCACATGAGGCTGTATCCAATTCCCTTAAGCTGATCCCCGACCCCTAGAAGAGTTAGTAAGGACATTGCTGGTTGACTGTTGGTGGGCAGGCCGTCTGACATCTCTGCAGCGCAATACAATCACGTGGGTTCAGAAGACATTCAGATTCTTTACTTAGCCCATCTGCTACACAAGACAGGCAAATTCTGACATGATTAGTAGGTGTCAATACATGTGAGGAGAACTTCTGTGATTCTTGATAGCTCTCAGGCACCAGCACCTCTTGTCTTGCTCAATTTTCCTCTGTTTCAGTGATGTTGTGTGTGTTTGTGTGTCAGGGTGAATTTCCTTCTTCTCTGCAAGCTGTGGGACCAGAGGGTGTCACATGAGGCTGTAGTCCATTTCCTCAAGCTGATCCCCGACCCCTAGAAGAGTTAGTAAGGACGCTGCTGGTTGGCTGTCGATGGGCGGGGCGTCTAACATCTCTGCTGCTTAATACAATCACGTAGGTTTAGAGGACATTCATATTCTTTACTTAGTTCATCTGCTACACAAGAGGGCAAATTTTGACATAATTAATATAAGTAGGTGTCAATGTATGTGAGGAGAACTTCTGTGTTTCTTGATAGCTCTCAAACACCTTGTCTTGCTCAATTTTCCTCGGTTTCTTTCAGTGATGTGTGTGTTTGAGTGGACTGCTTTCCCCTCTGCAAGTTGTGGGACCAAAGAGTGTCATATGAGGCTGTAGTCAATTCCCTTCAGCTGGATCCCTGGCATCTAGAAGGGTATGTAAGGATGCTGCTGGTTGGTGCCTGATCTCTCTGTCGCCTAACACAATCGCCAAGGTTCAGAAGACATTCATATTCTTTACTTAGTTCATCTGCTACACAAGACAGGCAAATTCTGACATTAGTATAAGCTGGGATCATATAGCTATTAACCCAGTACCAGCGACGGGCCAAATTTGTGCCATGATATAACCTCCCCCAAAATAGATGATACATAAACTGATCACAAATGCTTTGATATGTATTATGAAATGGTTTGCGTGGGTGATGATTTTTTCTGGCTTAGAGGGACCATTAAGTAACATGATCCACGCTGCTACCGGGTTAATATAATGATGTCAAGGAAATTTGCCCATCTTGTACAACAGTTGAGTTAAGCAAAGAATTATGAACGATCTCTGAACTTAGGCGATTGTGTCGGGGTTATGGAGATGTCAGACGCTGCGCCCACCAAAAGCAGGATTCCTACATACTTCGCTGGGGGTAACAGATCCAGCTGAGGGAATGGAATATAGTCTCGTGTGGGAGTAGCTGAGGGAATGGAATATAGTCTTGTGTGGCACTCCCTGGCCTCTCACCTTGCAGAGTCAAAGGTACTTCAGCCAGATACACACACACACAAGACGTCACTGAGGAAGATTGGGAGTGCTTGAGAGCTATCAAGAAATGCATAAGATTGTTTACTCAGATGCATTTGACGCCTCCAATGACGTCGTTCATGCCAAGGATAGGATACATAATAAGAGAGGTTTTATTGAATGTTTATAGAGTTACAGCATCACAGTTTAGTTTGAATAATTTAACTTGCTTTCCGATGCTATATACAAATCATGCATGCAGCAGAATATATAAAAAAAATAAAAAGCAACAAAATATTAAGTTGGGGAGTCTCGGCGACTTTGAACTCTACGCTGCTCATGTACCGGCGCCACGGCCAGCCAGCGAGTCTGACACACGGGTCCCTGCATGGGTCTGGGGAGTTGGGTGGTGGTGTACTCTTCTACTTGCTTGCTTTTTCCTCTTGCTTTCTTTTCTTGTTCTGGATTCTTCTTGTTCCTCCTTCTCACCTCTCATCATCTTGGCCTTTGCTCTCCCATCTTCTCTTCCTCTACCACTTCATCTTGTTCCTCCTTTTCACCTCCCATCTTCTCTTCCTCTACCATCTTGTTCTTCCCTTCCTCCGCAGCTTGGGTCGTCGAGGTGTCCATCCATCTCTTCACTGCAAAACAATGTGGTTGTTAGCATATAGATGTGGAAGCTGAAGCTGCTGTAATTTTATCTTTGTAATATAAATAAAGTATTTACTGGAGCTTGTTTTTTCTGCCTGGCACAGAAGTTAACAGCCCTTTATTAACAAAAATCAAAAGTATTAAAGAGGTTTGAGAAAATCAAGGTTTTAACATTTGTAATTAGCTGCTCTGGATGTCAATATAGAGACTTAAAAGAAAATGCTACTGGATGTCAATATAGAGACTTAAAAGAAAATGCTACTGGATGTCAATATAGAGACTTAAAAGAAAATGCTACTGGATGTCAATATAGAGACTTAAAAGAAAATGCTACTGGATGTCAATATAGAGACTTAAAAGAAAATGATACTGGATGTCAATATAGAGACTTAAAAGAAAATGCTACTGGATGTCAATAGAGACTTAAAAGAAAATGAAAATGATACTGGATGTCAATATAGAGACTTAAAAGAAAATGCTACTGGATGTCAATATAGAGACTTAAAAGAAAATGCTACTGGATGTCAATATAGAGACTTAAAAGAAAATGCTACCAGAAATTCACAATACTCAGGTCTTCTGAGGCCTGCCGTCAAACTTAAGAATATGCAAAATTTAAAGACGTGAATGACAGAACAATAAGCAAGTATAGAATAAACAAATGATTGATTGAATCACGTTTTGAACTGTGTGCGTGTTTGAGAAAGTGAGAGACCACCAGTGAATTATTATTAAAATATATGAAATGGCATCAAGGGAAAATAAATGATATAAACCCAGAGTTCCCTTGATGAGCAAACAAGGCTATAAAAACTAAAACAGTGACAGTAAAGTAAATAAGGAGAAGGGAAAAAGGAACAAAAACATTACCTACTGAGTTAACAGGAAGGTGTTGGCCTCTGCTTCAAACTCGTCTGTGTCCTGGGATTGCAGTGACCTCCTCCTCCTCCTCTTCCTCCTCCCTCTTCTGCTTCCTTCAACCATCAACGAAGGGAAGTTTGCAGTTTGTGAAAGTCCACCAGTTTGCCTGAAAAAAAGGAAGAGTTAAATCATTGTTAAGAGTAAATTAGAGTAAAATCTGCACATAAGGAGTAAGAGTAAGTTCTGGGAGTGTCTGGAGGAAAGGTGGAGGAGTTTTGACACCGGGAGGAAGAGGAGTAGAAAAAGGAATGAAAGAAGCAAAGAGGAGAAAATAAAAAGAATGACACCGGGAGGAAGAGGAGTAGAAAAAGGAATGAAAGAAACAAAGAGGAGAAAATAAAAAGAAAAGGACAGGAGAAAACAAAAGGAAAATAAAAGATGGAATAAGATAAAATAATAGAAGAGATAATAGAAAGAAAGAAAAGGAATCAAAGAGGAGAGAAAAGAAAAAAGAAAAGGACAGGATAGAAAAAGTTAGAAGCAAAAGGAAAATAAAAGATAATAAAAGAAAAGATAAAAGAAAGAAAAGGAATATAAGGACAGAGAAGATAAAAGAGAAAAAGAAATCAAAGCAGCACAAAGGAGAGAAAATAAAAACAGGAGATAAAAAAAATAAAAAGGATGATGGAAGATTGAGAGAAGAAAAGAAGATAGGAGATGAAAATAAGAGATAAACGAAAGACAAGGGGAGATAGAATGTAGAAAAGAGGAAATAAAAGCAAATGAGATAGGAGAAAAGAACTTAAAAGAAGAAATTGAGGCGTTTTCTGCAGTCTCCGTCAAAATCCAGATTCACAGAAAACCTTAACAAAACTCAACACAGTCTCAGGAAATCCAAAGCCACATTTAACACCAGCAGACAGACCAGAACGTTATTATTAGTAGAAAAGAAGAGATAGAAGCAAATAATATAGAAGAAAATAAGAAATTGAGGCGTTTTCTGCAGTCTACGTCAAAATCCAGACACAGAAAACCTTAACAAAATCCAACACAGTCTCAGGAAATCCAAAGCCACATTTAACACCGGCAGACAGCAGAACGTTATCATTACCAAGACTTCCTTAAGATTACCACCAAGTTACCATTCCTTACAAGCCCATTAGTGTTACGGTTTTCTGCAGTCTACGTCAAAATCCACTCACAGAAAACCTTAACAAAATCCAACACAGTCTCGGGAAATCCAGGGCCACATTTAACACCAGCAGACAGACCGTAGGAGGTTATATTATCAAGATTTTCTCAAGATTACCGCCAAGTTACCATTCCTTACAAGCCTTATAGTGTTACGGTTTTCTGCAGTCTACGTCAAAATCCACTCACAGAAAACCTTAACAAAACCCAACATAGTCTCAGGAAATCCAGGGCCACATTTAACACCAGCAGACAGACCAGAACGTTATTATTACCAAGATTTCCTTAAGATTACCACCAAGTTACCATTCCCTACAAGCCCATTAGTGTTACGGTTTTCTGCAGTCTACGTCAAAATCCAGACTCACAGAAAACCTTAAAAAAACCCAACACAGTCTCCGGAAATCCAGGGCCACATTTAACACCGGCAGACAGACCAGAACGTTATTATTACCAAGATTTCCTTAAGATTACCACCAAGTTACCATTCCCTACAAGCCCTTTAGTGTGTTACGGGCGGCGAGTTAACGAGGCGGTGACGCGGTGAAAGTCTACGGTCCCAGCTAGCCACGTTTAATTTAGTTACTTTTTACGCGGATGGAGTTATTGGGGCGTATTACAAGACATTTCGCTGCTCAAGAACACATATTTGACAAGGCTTTCGTGGGAGTCGTGGGCATTTCCAGTAGTAGTTTTATGACCCTGGTGGTAGAGTGACCCTTCTTCTGTGCCGTGAACCTCAAGAAACACTCATTTAGATCCCGGCTGACCCACTTTTGACCTTTAGAAATAGCTGATGTGAGAAACGAAGTGTCTTATAATACCGAGCATTGTGTTGACGCTTTGAGTGAACGTATGACTTTGTATTAGGTGATAGCAAGTCAAAATAGTTAAATAAGTGATAGTTCGTTAAGACTCTAGCAGGAAGCACCACTGAAGTTAGTTTTTTAATGCATGGAGTTGAATTAGTGTGTGGCGATGCTTTGAGTGAACTTGATTATGACGACCTATTAGGAGATAGCGAGAGATAAGCTGAATAAGTGATGGAAAGGGTTCGAGGCAGAAGAGTAAAGAATAAGTTATGTTTAGGGGAAGAGTAAGTTTTGTATTTAGTTACTTTTTATGGATGGAGTTATTGTTGACGCTTTGAGTGAACGTGTGACTTTGTATTAGGTGATAGATATGGCAAAATGGTTAAATAAATGATAGTTCGTAAAGACTTTAGCATTAACACCACCGAAGTGAGTTTTTTTAATGCACGGAGTTGAATTAGTGTGTGGAGATGCTTTGAGTGAACTTGATTATGACTTCTTATTAGGAGATAGCGAGAGAGAAGCGGAATAAGCGATGGTAAGGGTTTGAGGCAGAAGAGTAAAGAATAAGTTCTGTTTAAGGGAAGAGTAAGTTTTGTATTTAGTTACTTTATATATGGATGGAGTTATTGTTGACGCTTTGAGTGAACGCACGACTTTGTATTAGGTGATAGATATGGCAAAATGGTTAAATAAATGATAGTTCGTAAAGATTTTAGCATTAACACCACCGAAGTGAGTTTTTTTAATGCACGGAATTGAATTAGTGTGTGGAGATGCTTTGAGTGAACTTGCTTATGACTTCTTATTAGGAGATAGCGAGAGAGAAGCGGAATAAGTGATGGTAAGGATTTGAGGCAGAAGAGTAAAGAGCAAGTTCTGTTTGGAGTAAGTTTTGAGGAGGAGTAAAGGAGTAATATACATGTTCTGGGAGGATAAATGAGTAGGTATATTTTGGAAGGAGTAAAGAACAAGCTATGGAAAGAATAGGAGTAAGTTTATCTGAAAGGAAAGAAAGGATTAAGTGAGTGGGAGGAGAATGAATAGGAACAAGAATAAAAACAGCTCTGAAGTAAGTTAGCGAGTGTTCAAGATAATTTAAAGGTCAGCTGGTAAGAAAAGACTGATAGTTTGTAAGGCTTAAAACTGAATGAAACACTGAACCACTCCATAGCAAGCTCGAAGCAAGAAGTAACAGATTCAATAACAAGGCAACGACCCTTAAAGAATACACAGCAGCCCTTACAGAAAAAATGATCGACCTCCCGGCCATTATTAAGAACAATGATCCTTAATCTTAGTAGCTTAATATGTAGTTTGTGGGTCTTGAAACAGAATGAAGCACTGAACCACTCTATAGCAAGCTCGAAGCAAGAAGTAACAGATTCAATAACAAAGTAACGAGGCTTAACCATTACGAGTCATGTCTGTTTTATGTGATTCCGTGGGATTTTTAAACAACCCACAGTAGTCCTCACATAACCATTAATCATCGGTTTCCCTGCCATTACTAAGAAAATATATCCTCAATCTTAGCTTAATATGTAGTTGTCTTCTCTGATCGCAAAGTTAAGAATAGAAATTGATAACATAATGGACGTCTGAAAGTAATATATTCATTCCTTATAGGTATCTACTCCGTCTGATATCACAAAATGCAGCTTCAGTTCAGATCACTATCTAATCTGACCACCAGTTCTTCGCTTCCTTGCCGTTTGACCTCGCAGACAATGTGATGCTTCAGACCTACCAGCTAGTTATTTCTTCCTTAACCAAAATGACAAAGCGAAAGAAATTATAACATATGGACGTCTTAAAGTCATAAAAGCACATTGATACCTCGCTAACTACCCACTTTCTTACCGTCTGAAATCACCGAAGCACCAAACGAAGCTTCACTCGTGGTTCGAACTTTTTTCTTCCTTCGAAATTATAACATATGGACGCCTTAAAGTCATATAAGCACATCAATGCTTCGCTAACTACCCACTTTCTTACCGTCTGAAATCACTGAAGCACCAAACGAAGCTTCAGTCATGGTTTGAACTCGTTTCTTCCTTCAACAAAACGAGATAATGACAATGATAGTTATAATGCCTGAGGTTTAATATAATCCAACTCTGACCATAAACTGTCCACTCTCTTACTCCCATACGTCTCTAGAAAGCAAAGTATAGACCTGAAACTTAAGACAGACCCGCCATATTCACCAACTGCCATTTCTCACCTTTAACGGTCTCGAAAAAGCGAATCACAGGCCTAAAACTCAACAATATCCGCCAATTATCCATTCTCTTACCCTTATACGTCTCTAGAAGGTAAAATACAGACCTGAAACTTAAAATATATCAACCAAAACGGTAATTATCATCTCACACCTTTACCTGTTCATGAAACTAAAATATATACCTAAAACTTATAAACCAACAATATCCGTCAATTATCCATTCTCTTATCCTTATACGTCTCTAGAGGGCAAAATACAGACCTTAAACTTGAATATAAAAGCAAAATATAAACCTGAAACTTGAATATGAAAGCAAAATATAAACCTGAAACTTGAATATGAAAGCAAAATATAAACCTGAAACTTGAATATGAAAGCAAAATATAAACCTGAAACTTGAATATGAAAGCAAAATATAAACCTGAAACTTGAATATGAAAGCAAAATATAAACCTTAAACTTGAATATGAAAGCAAAATACAGACCTTAAACTTGAATATGAAAGCAAAATATAAACCTGAAACTTGAATATGAAAGCAAAATATAAACCTGAAACTTGAATATGAAAGCAAAATATAAACCTGAAACTTGAATATGAAAGCAAAATATAAACCTGAAACTTGAATATGAAAGCAAAATACAGACCTTAAACTTGAATATGAAAGCAAAATACAGACCTTAAACTTGAATATGAAAGCAAAATATAAACCTGAAACTTGAATATGAAAGCAAAATATAAACCTTAAACTTGAATATGAAAGCAAAATACAGACCTGAAACTTGAATATGAAAGCAAAATATAAACCTTAAACTTGAATATGAAAGCAAAATATAGACCTTAAACTTGAATATGAAAGCAAAATATAGACCTTAAACTTGAATATGAAAGCAAAATATAAACCTGAAACTTGAATATGAAAGCAAAATATAGACCTTAAACTTGAATATGAAAGCAAAATATAGACCTTGAACTTGAATATGAAAGCAAAATATAGACCTTGAACTTGAATATGAAAGCAAAATATAAACCTGAAACTTGAATATGAAAGCAAAATATAAACCTGAAACTTGAATATGAAAGCAAAATATAGACCTTAAACTTGAATATGAAAGCAAAATATAGACCTTGAACTTGAATATGAAAGCAAAATATAGACCTTAAACTTGAATATGAAAGCAAAATATAGACCTTAAACTTGAATATGAAAGCAAAATATAGACCTTAAACTTGAATATGAAAGCAAAATATAGACCTTAAACTTGAATATGAAAGCAAAATATAGACCTTAAACTTGAATATGAAAGCAAAATATAAACCTTAAACTTGAATATGAAAGCAAAATATAAACCTGAAACTTGAATATGAAAGCAAAATATAAACCTGAAACTTGAATATGAAAGCAAAATATAAACCTGAAACTTGAATATGAAAGCAAAATATAAACCTGAAACTTGAATATGAAAGCAAAATATAAACCTGAAACTTGAATATGAAAGCAAAATACAGACCTTAAACTTGAATATGAAAGCAAAATACAGACCTGAAACTTGAATATGAAAGCAAAATACAGACCTGAAACTTGAATATGAAAGCAAAATATAAACCTGAAACTTGAATATGAAAGCAAAATACAGACCTGAAACTTGAATATGAAAGCAAAATACAGACCTGAAACTTGAATATGAAAGCAAAATACAGACCTGAAACTTGAATATGAAAGCAAAATATAAACCCGAAACTTGAATATGAAAGCAAAATATAGACCTGAAACTTGAATATGAAAGCAAAATATAAACCCGAAACTTGAATATGAAAGCAAAATATAGACCTTAAACTTGAATATGAAAGCAAAATATAAACCTGAAACTTGAATATGAAAGCAAAATATAAACCTTAAACTTGAATATGAAAGCAAAATATAAACCCGAAACTTGAATATGAAAGCAAAATATAAACCTGAAACTTGAATATGAAAGCAAAATATAAACCTGAAACTTGAATATGAAAGCAAAATACAGACCTTAAACTTGAATATGAAAGCAAAATATAAACCTTGAACTTGAATATGAAAGCAAAATATAAACCTTAAACTTGAATATGAAAGCAAAATACAGACCTTAAACTTGAATATGAAAGCAAAATACAGACCTGAAACTTGAATATGAAAGCAAAATATAAACCTGAAACTTAGAATATATATCAACCAAAACCACTAATTGTCATCCCACACCTTTACCTGTCCATGAAAGTAAAATATATGCCTAAAACTTATCATAAAGCAACAATAACCACTAACTCTCTACTCTCTTACCTTGACACTTCTCTGAAAAACAAGATAACACCCCATTCTTGAGCACTTGAGTCCCTCCTTGAATGTGATGGTCAGAGAAAACGTGTTGAGAGCGTCCAAAAACCACGTCCTCTGCCTCGGACCTCCGCGGGCTGAATGAAATGGCGGTGGTGGAGTGGAGAGTTCAACGTTACCAGATTGTCGTACTCAGCCGCTTATATTTCCCGACTTCCTACACCAAACTGTCTTCTGGGCTCCAATAACGAAACTCATTTATGGTTATCGTTAAAAGAGTTAGATCCTGATGTTTCTTGGCAATAGTTAGGCGTCAGAAACCGGTAAATACTACGCTCTGAGTACGATAATCTGGCAACGGCGGCGGTGGTGCTGGAGATGGCGGTGCAGGTGGTAGTGGAGGTAAGGTTCGCAATTAGACGTTTTCGGATCTTACAAGTATTGCCAATGTCCACAGAGGGGATTAATTGGGTTCTCATAAGGTTTTTCTTCGTTCATGGTGCAGAAGCCTTGTCAAACTATAACTAGGCTCATAAAACTACCCATGGAAGTACTCGTAACCCCTACCAAATTCTTGTCAAACTTCCACTAGGCTCATAAAAGTAAAGTCTCGTCAAACTATCACTAGTCTCATAAAACTACCCAGAGAAATACTAACACAACAACCGCTACCTTGTCAAACTATCACTAGTCTCATAAAACTACCCAGAGAAATACTAACACAACAACCGCTACCTTGTCAAACTACCACTAGGCTCATAAAACTACCCAGAGAAATACTAACACAACAACCGCTACCTTGTCAAACTACCACTAGGCTCATAAAACTACCCAGAGAAATACTAACACAACAACCGCTACCTTGTCAAACTACCACTAGGCTCATAAAACTACCCAGAAATACTAACACAACAACCTCTACCTTGTCAAACTACCACTAGGCTCATAAAACTACCCAGAGAAATACTAACACAACAACCGCTACCTTGTCAAACTTTCACTAGGCTCATAAAAGTAAAGTCTCGTCAAACTATCACTAGTCTCATAAAACTACCCAGAGAAATACTAACATAACAACCGCTACCTTGTCAAACTACCACTAGGCTCATAAAACTACCCAAGGAAGTGCCCACAACCACCTCGACGAAAGCCTTGTCTAATATGGGAGTGTGAGCCCCAAAATCTTGAGAATATGGGAGAAGAGGAAAAATATGGAGAACAGTTTCCCTCCACGCATTCTTACTTAAGGGTCACAAACACTGGCGGTGACTTAAAATAGACTCTTTATATAAACAGTAAAGCATCGCAAGAAAAAACAGAATAGCTATCCATTTTTTTTTCTTGGGCAATAAACTTAAGATTTTAACAAGGATGGCTGGTGAAGCGACTGTCTTAAGATTAGTGTACATCATAACGAACACTTAACGAACACGGGAACAACGTCACTTTAAGGCTATAGTGAACACTGCATGAAGGCTTAGGTGGCACAGGATTTCTCTTCCCTTTAAATTAGGTCAAATGTCCCTAACAATATGAGAAATGTCAAGGAAATTTACATATGAATAGGTTGAAACTGCAAAAATGTCAAGGAAATTTACATATGAATACAAAGGATATATTATAAAAGAATACACGACTGGAAAAATGCTAAAAATGATCAGTACAGTTTGACATAGCGCTAGATGTGAATGTTCCAGTTAAATTTAATATGAGAAAAAAATGTCAAGGAAATTTACATATGAATACAAAAGGATATATTTTAAATGAATACACGACTGGAAAAATGCTTAAAAATGACCACTATAGTTTGACATAACGCTAGATGTGAATGTTCCAGTTAAATTTAATATGAGAAAAAATTGTCAAGGAAATTTACATATGAATACAAAGGATATATTTTAAATGAATACACGACTGGAATAATGCTTGAAAATGATCAGTATAGTTTGACATAGCGCTAGTTGTGAATGTTCCAGTTAAATTTAATATGAGAAAAAAATGTCAAGGAAATTTACATATGAATACAAAAGGATATATTATAAAAGAATACACGACTGGAAAAATGCTAAAAATGATCAGTACAGTTTGACATAGCGCTAGATGTGAATGTTCCAGTTAAATTTAATATGAGAAAAAAATGTCAAGGAAATTTACATATGAATACAAAAGGATATATTTTAAATGAATACACGACTGGAAAAATGCTTGAAAATGATCAGTATAGTTTGACGTAATGCTAGGTGTAAATATTCTAGTTAAAGTTGATGCCAGACGTGAACGATTTTGTTTGAATGTTAAAAGTGAAAGGAACATTTGCCAGCGGTGCTAAAAATGAGCGTACAGGTTGAAACAATGCAAAAAATGATCGAAAAAATAAAACAACTAACGGAAAATAAAACAAAATACTTCAAGAAATAAAACAACACAAAGATATGAAGTGCAAAAAACAACAAAAAAACGGTAACCAAAAAACGGGAAAAAAACTGGACAACCAAAACTATAAAAAAAATGAAGAAAACGAAATAATGAAAACAAAATGCATAACTCCTTCTCTCTCTCTCTCTCTCTCTCTCTCTCTCTCTCTCTCTCTCTCTCTCTCTCTCTCTCTCTCTCTCTCTCTCTCTCTCTCTCTCTCTCTCTCTCTCTGCGCGCTGACTCCATTGCTGAGCTTCGTACTCGCGCTGCTGACGTAGTTGGCGGCGCTGGTCTTCTTGCTCTTCTTCGCGCTGCCGCTGTCCGCTTCGTGAGTCTTGAGGCGCTGAGCGATGGCCGCGATGAGCGCTGCGCCTTTCCCGGAGCCGTCGTGGGCCTGGCGGAGGTCGAACTGGGGACGGGAGGAAGAGAGGATGGCGTTAGTGAGGAGATGGGAAAGGATGGGAAGGGATGGGAAGGGAAAAAGTTGGAAAGTTTCGTTTAGTCAGCGCAACATCTGTGGTCATATGCCGGAGAGAGACAGAAGGGGAAGGAATTTTATTAGAAGGGAACAGTTGGAAAGTTTCGTTTAGTCGGTGCAACATCTGTGGTCATATGCCGGAGAGAGACAGAAGGGGAAGGAATTATAGGAGAAGGGAACAGACCCCAGGAGATGGGACACAACCCCCGATTAATATCTGGTACCCGTTCACTGCTGGGTGGACAGGGACGTGGATTATCGGAGGATGGGAAGGGATGAGATGGGAAACGATGGAAAGGATGGAAAGATTGAAATACATGAGAGGGGGTTAGTGAGGAGATGGGAAAAGTGAGATGGGAAAGGATGGGAAGGGATGAGATGGAAAAGGATGGGAAGGGGTTGAAATGGGA
>NC_066528.1:11134745-11139745 GCF_024679095.1 Eriocheir sinensis
TAGAAGCACCTCCCGGAACAGGTCCCCCATATATTTTCCACCGTAGTATTTTTCAAAGCTGGAGGAGGAGGAGGAGGAGGAGGAGGTTTAGTGAGAGAGAGGAAAAGGGAGGGAGGTAAGGGAGAGGGAAGGAGAGGGGGGAGGAGGGTTAGTGAGAGAGAGGAAGAGGGAGGGAGGTAAGGGAGAGGGAAGGAGAGGGTGGAGGAGGGTTAGTGAGAGAGAGGAAAAGGGAGGGAGGTAAGGGAGAGGGAAGGAGAGGGGGGAGGAGGGTTAGTGAGAGAGAGGAAAAGGAAGGGAGGTAAGGGAGAGGGAAGAGGGAAAGGAGAAGGGAGAAGAGGGAGGAAGAGGGTTAGTGAGAGAGAGGAAAAGGGAGGAAGAAGGAGAGGGAGGAAAGGGAGAGGGAGGAGGGACAAGAAAAGGGAGAAGAGGGAGAAAGAAGAGAATGGAGGAATAAGAGAAAGGGAGAAAGGGAAGGGAGAGGAAAGAGGGAAAAAAGGGAGAGAGAAGAGAATGGAGGTATAAGAGGAAGGGAGAGGAAAGGAGGGAGAGGGAGAGATAGGTCAGGTCAGGTCACACACAAACATACGAACACACACACACAAAAAATATATATGATTAAATCCTTCAATCCGAGTTTCAATGTCAGTACTCAAGGGAGGGAAGATAAGGAGGAGGAGGAGGAGGAGGAGGAGGAGGAGGAGGAGGAGGAGGGGGAGGAGGAGGAGGAGGAGGAGGAGGAGGAGGACAGACAGGCTCCCAAGAAACGTTGATAAAGAGTAGGAAAGTTCCGGGGAGATAAAGAAAGAGAGAGAGAGAGAGAGAGAGAGAGAGAGAGAGATAAGGAAAAAAACATATTATAAAAAGTAAGATAACTCTCTCTCTCTCTCTCTCTCTCTCTCTCTCTCTAATCCTTTCAATTCTTTTCATATCTCACTTCATCCCTTTTCTACCTCATCCAATCCTCTTCCCATCCTCCTCAATCCCTTCTCAATCCTTTTCCATCCCCCTATACCCCTTTATAACTCCCTCAATCCCTCTCCATCTCAATCAATCATCTTTCCATTTCACTCAATCCCTTTCTAGCATACTCAATCCCTTTCTAATTCTCTCAATCCCTTTTTAAATGACTAAATCCCCTTTCCAGCACACTCAATCCCTTTTCCATCTCACTCAAAACCTTTTTAACTGACTCAATCCGTTTCTAACTCCCTCAATCACTTTTTTTTATGACTCAATCCCTTTTCAGCACACTCAATCCCTCTTCCATTTCACTCAAGTCCTTTTTAACTGACTCAATCCTAACTCCCTCAATCCTTCAAGCTCTCAATCCCTTTTAATCCCTTTCAATCCCTTTCAATCCGTTTTAATCCCTTTCATTCCCTTCAATCCCTTTCAATCTCTTCCTATCTCCCTCAATCCCTTTCAAGTCCTTTTCAACTGACAATCAATCCCCTTCTAGCTCCCTCAATCCCTTTTAATCCCTTTCAATCCCCTTTGAATCCCTTTCAATCTCCTTCAATCAGTTTTAATCCCTTTTCAATCCCCTTCACTCCCTTTCAATCCCTTTCTAGCTCCCTTAAATTGACCCTTTCAAGCTATCAATCCCTTTCAAGTCCTTTTCAACTGCCTCAATCTGCCTTCTTGCTCCCTCAATCCCTTCCCCAACTCACGTGTAGGAGTTGACGAGGAGCGACTGGTCATCCACGGCTCGGTCCCACTGCGTCCTGATGAAGTCCAGCACGCCGTTATCGCCAAAGGCACCCCATTCAATGTCCACCAGCATCTGTAGGCGTGGTGAGGCGAGGTTAGGTTAGGTTAGGTTAGGTTAGGTTAGGTTAGGTTAGGTTAGGTTAGGGAGAGGGAGAGGGAGGGGGAGAGAGGGGACAGTGTAGCGGGGGAGATAGATAGATAAATAGATAAATAGATAGATAGATAGATAGATAGATAGATAGAGAGAGAGAGAGAGAGAGAGAGAGAGAGAGAGAGAGAGAGAGAGAGAGAGAGAGAGAGAGAGAGAGAGAGAGAGAGAGAGAAAAGAATTGTTATTGAGAGAGAAGTTAGGTAATTCTTATATTTTGGTCATCTCCTCCTCCTCCTCTTCCTCCTCCTCCTCCTCCCTACATTCTTCTTGGCGCCTTCCTCAATATATCTAAAAGAGAGTCCTTGAGAAAAGTACCCTCCTCCTCCTCCTCCTCCTCCTCTTCCTCCTCCTCCTCCTCCTGTCTTTTAACTATATCAAGGACTGACCACGACCTTGAAGAGTACAATAGTAGGAGGAGGGGGAAGAGGAGGAGGAGGAGGAGGAGGAGGAGATGGTTATTCAATCTTCCAATATTTTTTTCTATACACCCAAAGAAAGACATGCGGGTGGAGAGAGAGAGAGAGAGAGAGAGAGAGAGAGAGAGAGAGAGAGAGAGAGAGAGAGAGAAATCATTACTAACAAGAGAAGAATAGGTCGAAACACACACACACACACACACACACACACACACACACACCCTAACCCCCCAAACACCCTTCCAATCCCTTATAATCCCCTCAATCCTCTTATAGACGATCCAATCCCTTACAAGGAGGATCGAACCCCTTACCTCCTTCTCCGTGTGGATCCCGTGCCACTTTTCGATCCTCTCCACCTTCTCGATGTAGGCGCCGTTGGATCCTGTGCCCAAGATCATACCTATGGCGCACCGGTGGTCTAAATAGGCGCCCATCACGAGGGTACCTGTGGAAGGGTTTAATTAGAAGGGTGGGAGGGGGGTGGGGGTGGGGGTGAGGTGGGGTTGTTGGGGGTTGTTGTTGTAGTAGTAGTAGTAGTAGTAGTAGTAGTAGTAGTAGTAGTAGTAGCAGTAGTAGTGGTAGTAGTAGTAGTAGTAGTAGTAGTAGTAGTAGGAAATAGGAGAAAGAAAAACAAAACAGAAATAAGAAAGAAAAAAAGAAGTACAAGTAGAGGTAATACTGTCATCATCAACACCAGTAATAGTCGTAATAACAACATAATAGTCGCCGACCGATCGTACCCGTCGTGTCGTTGAGGATCGCCGACACCGTAATGTCCATGTCGCCGCGCCGCTGAATCGCATCGTTGAGCATCTTGACGGCGTCGCGACCCACCACGCCGGAGCAGTTGAACGACTTGGTCCAGGAGGCGAGGATACCGACGTCCAGGCTCTTCTGCGTCATGGGGAACGAGAAGGTGAAGCCTGGGGGGGGGAGAAGGGAGAGAGAAGGGATTAATAGAGGGAAGGGAAGGGAAGGGAAGGGAAGGGAAGGGTGGTTAAGAAGAAAAGGAAAGTCAATCAGTAGACATTGTATATTTGGACTTTCAGAAAGCATTTGACAAAGTCCCTCACAACCGCCTCCTTAGTAAATTGCAAGCTCACGGTATAACTGGTAATATTCATAAGTGGCTCAAAGACTGGCTTACCGACCATAAACAGAGAGTTATGAATGGTATATCATCTGAGTGGCGAGATGTCAAAAGCGGTGTTCCACAGGGGTCGGTGTTGGGACCTGTTCTGTTTTTTAGTGTAGGTAAAAGACATTGGCGAGGGGCTATCGTGTAAAATATTGAAATTTGCAGACGACACAAAAATAGCCAGCAGAGTCACTACGACAACGGATAAAGAACACTTCCAAGCTGATCAGGAACGTTTAAGTAGTTGGGCACGAACATGGCAAATGGATTTCAATATTGAGAAGTGCAAGGTTATGCATATCGGAATCAATAACGATCGTATTCATTATCAAATTAACGGAGTGCGACTTTCTGAAGCCAGCAAAGAAAAAGATCTTGGAGTAATAATTTCCAACGATCTTAAACCGAGTCAACATTGCACAGAAGTATTAAAAACTGCCAACAAACTGATCGGATTTATTGGTCGTACATTTGAACACAAATCAGAAAAAGTAATATTGACACTGTACAATTCGTTAGTTCGCCCACATCTTGAGTATTGCGTTCAGTTTTGGTCTCCCTATTACAGAAAAGATATTGATAAACTCGAGAGGGTGCAGCGTCGAGCTATTAAAAGGATCCCTAGACTACGAAACAAACCGTACAAAGCCAGACTTGAAGAAGTGAACTTTTTCAGCTTATCAAAGCGCGGGCTAAGAGGTGACCTTATAAAAGTGTTTAAAATTTTCAAGGGATTCGACAACGTTAATGTTCATGATTATTTTACAGTCTCTCAATCAAGCGTAACAAGAAACAATGGATACAAAATAACGAGGAAGCGTTTCAACTCAAATGAATCAAAACACTTCTTCTTCAACCGTGTCATCAATGTATGGAATGGTCTGCCTCAAAACGTCGTCGAAAGCGAAACTATTTGCACGTTCAAAAACCGACTTGACAAATGTTTAGAAGCTAACCCGAACATCCGCTATTTTGCTCCGGTCTAACAGAAAGTCGTGTTAGCTTAGTCGTCGTGTATGATCTTCCTTCTGTCCTTGTAAAGTTCCATTGTAGTTTTTCTATACTATAAAAGGAAGAGCCATCGCCTTTGCTGTCCTGTGTCTCTGACTCGTAGATTAGAGTAGATGATAGCAACAACAAACAGCCTAGTTAGGACCAAGAGTGTTGCTGTTTGCTTTTCCTTTGTACTCCTTTGTACCTCCTGCCCCACTCACCCAGTTTCAAGTTCCGCCCCGTCAACTTCTTCGCGTGGATGAACTCCCAGAGGCACTGCGCAAGGAAGTCGAAGAGTTCCTCGCCGGGGCCCAAGCGAGTCTCCAGAGGCACCGCGAAGTAGTCCACGACCTGAAGAATTAGAGGAGGAGGAGGAGGACGAGGAGGAGAAAAGGTGAAGAAGCAGAGGGATATTTAAGAGCAGGCGAAGAAGAAATAGAAGAAAGAAAGAAAGAAAGAAAGGAGAAAGAAAAGTTGGAGAAAAAAGAGAAAGGGTTTTAAAGAGAAGAATATGAAGAAGCAGAAGGAGAAGAAAAGAAAGATGAAAAAAGAATGAAAAAAAGAAAGGAAGAATGGAGAAAAGAAGGAG
>NC_066528.1:11154745-11157245 GCF_024679095.1 Eriocheir sinensis
TCCATCAATCTGGCTATCTATCTTTTATATATCTATCTCTTTCAGTCTATCTATCTTTTATATATCTATCTCTTTCAGTCTATCTATTAATTTCTCTATCTAGCTATCTTCGTCTTTCTCTCTCTCTCTCTCTCTCTCTCTCTCTCTCTCTCTCTCTCTCTCTCTCTATCAATCTATCTATTCTATAATGTTAGCCCTACAATATAGTTTTCTTTAAGTCCAAAACCAGTCACAGAAAACCACAAATGAAAGATAAACTACAGGAAATACGTGATAGAAAATGCCTCTTACAATGGGGGACTTTAACATCTGCGAAGAGAACATAACGTAAGGAGTCTGCAAGAGGTGGGTCAGATTACACGGGGCAGCTCCTGTACACCAATCAACACTACCTATCCTTGCCTATCCCCACCTATTCTCCCTATCCATGCATCTGTCCTATTCTTGAAGGTGTCTATCGTACCTATCCATCCAGCATAACCTTATCATTTATTAACATCACGAAAGATTTACTTATCACAATTATTTAACGTGTAAGCGATAGACAGTTGCAAAACGTAATTTAAATCTACGGAAAATGTGTTGCTATTTTAAGAACTACTGACCTATTTAAAATATAGCCTCACTTTCCCAAAATTCACTAGTTTTTAGCGTGAATAGGAAAAAACTACACAAATAAAAAAAAATGTTGATTGGCTTAAGAAAAATCTACATCAATTAATCATATAAAAAAACTCATATTTTCTTATAATTTCCTAGTTTTGTTAAGTGTGTATAGGCGTTCGGTCTCGCATACATCAACAAAAGGGCGAAAATTGGTCTGCGAGAGTTTGGGAATAATTCTTGAAGGGGCGACGGACCTAAAAGTTTGTGAAAGACGAGCTTAAACTCTTTCCGGGAGGTCTTGGAATTAATATTATTGAGTTATGGAGGAAAAAATATAGAAGAGTGAATTGGGGTTTAGTTAGGGAGTTTTCTTTTTTAATCGCTCTCTCTCTCTCTCTCTCTCTCTCTCTCTCTCTCTCTCTCTCTCTCTCTCTCTCTCTCTCTCTCTCTCTTAATATACTTTCCTCTCTCTCTCTCTCTCTCTCTCTCTCTCTCTCTCTCTCTCTCTCTCTCTCTCCCCTTCTATTTAATATTCACTTCTATTCGTTCAGGTCAATTATTTTCTGGAAAGTTGATATGGAAAGGAAAATAAATGGAAAATATAGAAGTAGTAGTAGTAGTAGTAGTAGTAGTAGTAGTGGTAGTAGTAGTAGTAGTAGTAGTAGTAGTAGTAATACACACACACACACACACACACACACACACACACACACACACACACACACACACACACACACACACACACACACACACACGCACACACGCACTTCAAATACTTCTAAGACACTTTTCCACCCTTTGCCGCCCAATTCAGGAGGAGGAGGAGGAGGAGGAAGAGGAGGAGGAGGAGGAGGAGGAGGAGGAGGAGGAGGAGAAGGTTAAACTTAAGAGGCAAAAGAAATGAAAGGGAAAGTGAGAGAAAGAGGAGCTTGGAAATGGAGAGAGAGAGAGAGAGAGAGAGAGAGAGAGAGAGAGAGAGAGAGAGAGAGAGAGAGAGAGAGAGAGAGAGAGAGAGAGAGAGAGAGAGGAGGAGGAGGAGGAGGAGGAGGAGGAGGAGGAGGAGGAGGAGGAGGAGGAGGAATGCGTGAAATATTTCTAAAGCCCAAAGCGTTTAAGGACAAACTCGTGTGTGTGTGTGTGTGTGTGTGTGTGTGTGTGTGTGTGTGTGTGTGTGTGTGTGTGTGTGTGTGTGTGTGTGTGTGTGTGTGTGTGTGTGTGTGTGTGTGTGTGTGTGTGTGTGTGTTAAAAATAGATAGATAGATAGAGAAAAAGACAGAATGATACAATAAAGAGAAAGAAAGAGAGAAAAGAAAGAGTAGGAGAAAAGAAAGAAAAAAGAGAAGGAAAAGAATAATAGGAATGACGAGAAAGAAAAGGAAAAGAAATTAAAGGAAAAAAGAGAGAGAGGAAGAACGTAAGAGAGAGAGAGAGAGAGAGAGAGAGAGAGAGAGAGAGAGAGAGAGAGAGAGAGAGAGAGAGAGAGAGAGGAGATAAATGAAGAAGAAAACGAGAAGAGAAAGAAAACATTAAACAGTGAAGTAGACAAACCGCTTCCTCCTCCTCCTCCTCCTCCTCCTCCTCTTCCTCCTCCTCCTCCTCGACCACCACCTCCTCCTCCACTCGGTAAACAAAACAATTAAATAAAAAAATAAATAATAAATAAAACAAACACAATTTTGATCATGAATTTACAAAAGTCTCCCCTTGGCCAGTCAATTAATTAGCATATATAAAAGGGGGTGAGAGAGAGAGAGAGAGAGAGAGAGAGAGAGAGAGATGGCTTTTTTCATTGTTTCCCTTTCTGTCTAAGTGAATTATAAGCATTAGGGAGGAGCTGGTATGGACTAATTAGAGAGGAATGAATAGTGACCTCTCTCTCTCTCTCTCTCTCGCT
>NC_066528.1:11162245-11182245 GCF_024679095.1 Eriocheir sinensis
ATTATTTTCGTATCCATTTCCCTTCCATATCAATCTTACTCACACACATTTTTCTCACAAACTTTTCCCTACTTTCCCTTTTTTCCAAACACACACACACACACACACACACACACACACACACACACACACACACACACACACACACACACACACACACACACTCTCTCTCTCTCTCTCTCTCTCTCTCTCTCTCTCTCTCTCTCTCTCTCTCTCTTTGGCTATAGGGGTGAGATTAGATTTACCTGTCTGAAAGAGTAATCAGGCAACAGGTGCTCGCTTAATTAGAAATGCTCTGATTGGAGGCGCGCAGGTGAGGCTGGACAGACACAGGTGGGCTAAGTGAAGGCCGATAGATACATAGACAGAAATAGATAGATAGATAGATAGATAGATAGATAGATAGATAGATAGATAGGTTAATAGATAGAGGAGCAGGAAATGAAGGAGGGAAGGAAGGAAGGAAGGAAGGAAGAAAGAAAGAAAGAAAGAAAGAAAGGAAGGAAGGAAGGAAGGAAGGAAGGAAGGAAGGAAGGAAAGAAAGGAAGAGAGAGAGGTGGGTAAGGAGGGAAGGAGATAAAGAGGGAGGGAGGGAGGGAGAGAAAAAGGTAGGGAGGAACAGAGGGAGGGAGGGAGGGAGAGAGGGAGTGAAAAAGGGAAGGAAGAAAGATATAGATAGATAGATAGATAGAGAGAGAGAGAGAGAGAGAGAGAGAGAGAGAGAGAGAGAGAGAGAGAGAGAGAGAGAGAGAGAGAGAGAGAGAGAGAGAGAGAGAGAGACATACATGAAAGGGTATAGTAAACAAACAAACAAACAAACAAGCACAGGTGAGTTCGCTGCCATCAAACAGGTAAACAAACAAACACACACACACACACACACACACACACACACACACACACACACACACACACACACACACACACACACACACACACACACACACACACACTCCGCGTCGCTCTCTCTCTCTCTCTCTCTCTTAATCGCAATGAAGTTGTTTTTAAATGAAATTCCAAAAAAAATTTTTATTGCACATTATTATTATTTTTATCATTAAAGTTGATGTTTATTTAATTAGTTTTTTTATTACATGTTCATTCAGAGTTTGTTGTTGTTGTTGTTGTTGTTGTTGGAATTAATTTTATTATCATTGTTATTATTATTATTCGTTATTTTTGTTTTTATTCTTTTTCTTGTTTTTATTTATATTTTTCCTCTTCCTCCTCTTCTTCCTCTTCCTCCTTCTCCTCCTCCTCCTCCTTCGTACTCTCCTATTCCTCCTCCTCCTCCTCCTCCTCCTCCTCCTCCTCCTTCCACTTTTTCCTTTCTTTTTTATCAGTTTTATTTTTTTCATATTTTTATTTTCATTTCCTTTCATTTTTTCTTTCCAACTTTATTGTTCCTTCTTATTTCCATCCTTTTCCTAACTATTTTTTTCTTTTCTTCTTCTCTTTTCTTCTGATTCTTTTTCTTTGATATTTTTTTTCATATTTTTTCATATTTTCTTGCTTTCTTACTTTACTTCCTCTACTACTACTACTACTACTACTACTACTACTACTACTACTACTACTACTACTTCTACTACTACTACTACTACTACTACTACTACTACTACTACTACTACTACTACTACTACTACTACTACTACTACTACTACTACTACTACTACTACTACTACTACTTCTACTATCACCAATGTCCCTACCACCACCACCACTACCCCAACCACCCCACACTACTGCTACTACTACTACTACTACTACTACTACTACTACTACTACTACTGATAAATTGAAGGTCTGATGGTTAAGGTTAATGAAATCACGAAAGCCCAATGTTATTTTTTCTTTTTTTTCTTTTTAATCAACACGCAGAGCTAAGGAGAGAGAGAGAGAGAGAGAGAGAGAGAGAGAGAGAGAGAGAGAGCGTAATGGAGTAAGCTTGAGGAAGAAAAAAAAAAACAAGAGTGGATGAAACTGTTATGAGACGAGACCAAAAGAGGAGGAGGAGGAGGAGGAGGAGGAGGAGGAGGAGGAGGAGGAGGAGGAGGTGGAGGAGGAGGAGGAGGTTTTAGCCGAATATATTTTTTTTGCATAATAATGATGATTTTGTGTGTGTGTTCGTGTGTTCGTGTGCGTGTGTGTGTGTGTGTGTGTGTGTGTGTGTGTGTGTGTGTGTGTGTGTGTGTGTGTGTGTGTGTGTGTGTGTGTGTTCAAGAGTGATAAGAAAGAAGGAAAAAAAGAAAGAAAGAAAGAAAAGAAAGAACTAACGTCTCTTCATATTCTTCCTTTTTTCTTCTTTTCTTTTTCTTCTTCTTCTTCTTCTTTCTCTTTTCCTTATTTTCTTTCCTTCATTTACTCCTTCATTCATTTTGTCTTTCTCTTTTTCTTCCTTTCAAGCTATCTTATTCTTCCTCCTCTCCTCCTCCTCCTCCTCCTCCTCCTCCTCCTCCTCTCTTTTCTCTCTCTCTCTCTCTCTCTCTCTCTCTCTACGAAACACACACACACGAATCCAAACACCATGTGGATGCCCCCCAAAAAAAACTGTTGCTGTTTTTAATTTTTTTTTTTACCCTAAAGTTTCGTTCTCTGTCCAAATGACTTTCCTTGCCGAACTAAACCAAAAAACAAACAAACAAAAATAGCCGTGTTTCTTTGGCTCATGGGTGCTAGGGGAATGTGTGTGTGTGTGTGCGTGTGTGTGTGTGGTGTGTGTGTGTGTGTGGTGTGTGTGTGTGTGTGTGTGTGTGTGTGTGTGTGTGTGTTTCTCTTTAATTATCTCCTCACCTATCGAACTTACCTGACTGACTGACTGACTGACTGATTGAGTGACTGACAGACTGACTGATTGACTGACTGACTGACTGACTGATTGACTGATTGACTGATTGACTGACTCTGACTATTTAACTGACCATCTATCTATCTATCTATTTTTCTTCTTCCTATTCTTCCTTTTCTGTTTTATTTTCCTATTTAATTTATTTCTTCCCTTCTACTTTATTTCTTTTCTTCTACTTTATTTCTCCTAATCTATTAATTTACTTTATTCTACTTTCTTTATTTTCTTCTTCTATGTACTTTATTTCTTCCCTTTCTACTTTATTTCTCTTCTACTTTATTTCTTCTATTTCTTTTTTATTTTCTTCTACTTTATCTATCTTCTTTTTCTATCTACTTTATTTCCTACCTTTCTGCTGTATTTCTCCCCTTCTGCTTTATTTCTCCCCTTTCTGCTTTTTCTTTTTCCATCTCCTTTATTCACAAACACAAACAAACACTGAAATCATATAGTGTGTGTTTGTTTTTTGGTGTTTGGGAGAGAGAAAAAAACAACACTACAGTACCGATATAAATAAAAACACCCACTTAACTTTTCATCAACAGTAGATCACACGTATTTTTTTTCTCGTTTTTTTTCTGGTGTTTTTTTTCGACTCAACTTTTTTTAATGGGAAAAAAAACACAGCATGAAAAATATTGTTAGTAATTCTGTTGACATTATACGCATATTCTTTTTAGTTTTTTTTTTCTTCAGTATAAAAAGGAGGGCAATGTGTGTGTGTGTGTGTGAGTGTGTGTGTGTGTGTGTGTGTGTGTGTGTGTACTATGATACATATATAAACACACACACACACACACACACACACACACACACACACATTTCTTCTTTCTTCTTCTTCTCTCTCTCTCTCTCTCTATCTATCTATCTATCTTTACTTTCCTTCCTTCCTTCTTTCCTTTCATTATAGCTTACTTATTCCTCCTCTTCCTCCTCCTCCTCCTTCTTTTCCTTCTTTTCCTCCTCCTCCTCCTCCTCCTCCTCCTCCTCCTCCTAACCATTCCCCTTTCACTTTCATTTACATTTTTTTTCTATTTATATAATTTAGAGAAAACATTTGATAGATAACAACTAAATATACTTGACTATCTGAAGGGGGGAAGGGAGAGAGAGGGGAAGCTTTTGAATACACACACACACACACACACACACACACACACACACACACACACACACACACACACACACACACACACACTCCCACACACTCTATTACCTCGCCTTCTATCTCTCTTTATCATCGGTGAGAGAGAGAGAGAGAGAGAGAGAGAGAGAGAGAGAGAGAGAGAGAGAGAGAGAGAGAGAGAGAGAGAGAGAGAGAGAGAGAGAGAGAGAGAGAGAGAGAGAGAGAGAGAGAGAGAGAGAGAGAGAGAGAGAGAGAGAGAGAGAGAGAGAGAGAGAGAGAGAGAGAGAGAGAGAGAGAGAGAGAGTGGATACAGAGAGAGAGAGAGAGAGAGAGAGAGAGAGAGAGAGAGAGAGAGAGAGAGAGAGAGAGAGAGAGAGAGAGAGAGAGAGAGAGAGAGAGAGAGAGAGAGAGAGAGAGAGAGAGAGAGAGAGAGAGAGATAACACTCTTCTCTCACCTGCCAGGAACTTTTTTAATTACATGTCACCAGAAAATTTGCTCAGAGGTGTGACATTTTTTCTTCTCTCTCTCTCTGACTCACTTGCTTTCTCTCTTATTTTTCATTAATCTGAGCAAGTGGAGTGGCCTCATGAAATAAAGAAAATAAAGAGAGAGAGAGAGAGAGAGAGAGAGAGAGAGAGACTCTCTCTGCGATAATATGATTGAAAAAAAAAGATAAAACGAACAAAAGAAAAAAAAAAAAAACGTCCATTGAAATCTCACACATATTTTTGACAAACATTTTTTTAATCTTTTTTTTGTATTAATAAGAGAAAAGGTTAAAAAACAGTAGTGTGAATAAACGTCATTAGATAACCTTGACCTTACCTGAGAGAGAGAGAGAGAGAGAGAGAGAGAGAGAGAGAGAGAGAGAGAGAGAGAGAGAGAGAGAGAGAGAGGGAATTGTTACACTGGTGGCAGCGGAGAGAGAGAGAGAGAGAGAGAGAGAGAGAGAGAGAGAGAGAGAGAGAGAGAGAGAGAGAGAGAGAGAGAGAGAGAGAGAGAGAGAGAGAGAGAGAGAGAGAGAGAGAGAGAGAAGGAAGGGAAGAAAGGAAGGAAGAAAGAAAAGGAGAAAGAAAGAAAAAGAAAGGAGGGAAAAAAAGGGATGGAGGAGAAAGAAAGAAACAAAGAAAGAAAGAAAAAGAAAAAAGAAACAAAAAAGGAAAGAAAGAATTTGAAAGGAAAAATGAAAGACCATAAATTATATATATAAAAAAAAACTTGGACAACAGAAAGTAATGGAAAAAGAAAATAAATAATAAAAAGAAATAAAGGAAAAAAACGATAAAGAATAAAAAAATAAGAAAATCAAGTCAAAAAAGGGAAATAAAGACAAAGAAAAACACATAAAAAATAGATGATATAAAGAAAAGACATAAAGAAAAAATTAATAAAAAGAAAAAACAAAATAAAGGAAAATAAGGGAAAAAAGAAAAAAACGTACTTAAAAACAGATAATATGAGGAAAAGAAAAATAAAGAGAAAAAATAAAAATAAAAATAAGAAAATAAAGGAAAAAAAGCTTAAAAACAGATAATATAAAGAAAAGAAAAGAAAAAATAATAAAAAGAAAAAAGAAAATAAGAAAAGACAAAAAGGAGGAAAAACAAAAAACAAAAACAAATAATATAAAGAAAAGAGAAAAAACAAAATAAAATTAATAATAAAAATATAAATATACTTAATTTTAAATACTAATTATACTCCCTAAGTACCCCGGTCATTAGGGTGAGTCATTTGTACCCATTAATACGACTCTGGCCCTTAATGAAACATACATCACACACACACACACACACACACACACACACACACACACACACACACACACACAGACACACACACACAGACACACACACACAGGGAACGTTAGAGGTGAAACAGAAAGAGAGAAACAGAAAGAAGATTTGAAAAGGAGGAAAGGAAAAGGAGAACAGTGGAAATGATGGAAGAAGAAGAAGAAGAAGAAGAAGAAGAAGAAGAAGAAGAGCAAGAAGGATAAAAAGAGGGAAAAATGAAGATAAAGAAGAAAATCAAGAAAAAGGTGAAAGAGATGAAGAGGAAGAAGAAGAAAAAGAAGAAGAAAAGAACAAGAAGGAAAAAAGAGGGAAAAATGAAGACAACGAAGAAAATCAAGATATACAAGAAGAAGAAGAAGAAGAAGAAGATGAAGATGAAGAAGAAGAAGAAGAAGAAGAAGAAGGAAAACGAAACCTTTGTAAGTGTTAAATCCTCTTCGCTGTGTGTGTGTGTGTGTGTGTGTGTGTGTGTGTGTGTGTGTGTGTGAGTGGTGGCACACACACACACACACACACACACACGTAGGTGGATGGACGTGTGTGTGTGTGTGTGTGTGTGTGTGTGTGTGTGTGTGTGTGTGTGTTCGTGTGTGCGTGTTGAGGCAGTTTGCTTTTACACTTCAGCGCTTTGCCAACCAGCCGAGAGAGAGAGAGAGAGAGAGAGAGAGAGAGAGAGAGAGAGAGAGAGAGAGAGAGAGAGAGAGAGAGAGAGAGAGAGAGAGAGAGAGAGAGAGAGAGAGAGAATAAGACAAAGTGACAGACAGAGTAAAAACAGAGAGAGAGAGAGAGAGAGAGAGAGAGAGAGAGAGAGAGAGAGAGAGAGAGAGAGAGAGAGAGAGAGAGAGAGAGAGAGAGAGAGAGAGAGAGAGAGAGAGAGAGAGCAGCCTAATTCCTTCTCTCTCTTCCTTACCTTCCTCCTCCTCCTCCTTCTCCTCCTCCTCTTCTTCCTCCTCCTCCTCCTCCACTGAAACCAGGAAACCACACTGAAGAGGAAGAGGAGGAGGAGGAAGAAGAGGGGGAGAGGAGGAGGAGGAGGAGGAGGAGGAGGAGGAGGAAGAGGAGGAGGAGGAAGAGAGGGAGGAGGAGAGGAAACTGCCAAATGTGAGAAAGGAGAAGATACCTGAAGAAAAGAAAAAGAAAGTAAAGAAGAAAAGAAAAAGAAAGAAAAAAGAAAGAAAAATTTACAGGTTGAATAAAAAAAAGAAGAAATTGAGAAAAAAAGAAATGGAGAAAAATGAGGGAAATTATAATAGGAATCGAACTTGTGAATAATATCATGAATCAAATAAAAATAATAAAAGAAATAAAGAAAAAGAAAGAAAAATATACAGGTTGAATAAAAAAGAGAAGAGATTAAGAAAAGAAGAAATGGAGAAAAATGAGGGAAATTATAACAGGAATCGAACTTGTGAATAATATCTTGAATCAAATAAAAATAATAAAAGAAATAAAGAAAAAGAAAGAAAAATATACAGGTTGAATAAAAAAGAGAAGAGATTAAGAAAAGACGAAATGGAGAAAAATGAGGAAAATTATAACAGGAATCGAACTTGTGAATAATATCATGAAAAAAAAATAATAATAATACGAGAAATAAAGAAAGTAAAAAAAATCTAAATAAAATAAGAATAAAGTTATCATCATTTTACGAAGAAAGAAGAAAGCAAAAGAAATTGAAGAGGATATAAAAAAATAAAGAAATAACCTAAAAAAACACAGAAAAGATTAAGAAAAGGAATAAAGAAAAAAATAAGGAAAGTGAAATAAGAAAAAAAAAGAATTAAGGAAAAGATTGACGCTCAAAAAAAAAAGATAAAAGAAAAAAAGATTAACGAAAGAGAAATAGGAAAAAAAGAAGAGAAAGAAAATTAAAAAGAAGAAATAAACCTAACTGAAGACAAAACGAAGTGATTCAGCCCATTAGAGTATCCGAGAAGACCATTAGCGGGGAGGAGGAAGAAGAGGAAGAAAAGAAGACAAGGAAGAAAAGGCGAGTTTAAAGAGACACACCAAGAAGAAGAAAGAAAAGAATGATTAGAGGAAAGGAAAAACTCGAAGGAGGAAAATGAAGACAAATGAAGAAAACCGAGAAGGAAGAGGAAGAAAAAGAAGACAAGGAAGAAAAGGTGAGTTTAAGGAGACACACCAAGAAGAAGAAAGAAAAGAATGATTAGAGGAAAGGAAAACTCAGAGGAAACTGAGGAAAAAGGAAAGGGGAGGAGGAAGAAAAGGAAGAAAAAGAAGACAACGAAGAAAAGGTGAGTTTAAAGAGACACACGAAGAAGAAGAAAGAAAAGAATGATTAGAGGAAAGGAAAACTCGAAGGAGGAAACTGAAGACAAAGGAAAGGCGAGGAAGAAGAAGAGGAAGAAAAGAAGACAAGGAAGAAAAGGTGAGTTTAAGGAGACACACCAAGAAGAAGAAAGAAAAGAATGATTAGAGGAAAGGAAAACTCGGAGGAAACTGAGGAAAAAGGAAAGGGGAGGAGGAAGAAAAGGAAGAAAAAGAAGACAAGGAAGAAAAGGTGAGCTTAGAGAGACACACCAAGAAGAAAGAAAGGAATGATTAAAGGAAAGGAAAACTCGATGGAGGAAACTGAGGACAAAGGAAAGGGATGTGAAGAAAAGCGAGAAGGAAGAGGAAGAAAAATGAAGAGGGGAAGAAAAAAGAAGAGAAAATATGCAAAGGAAAAAAAAGTGAAGAAGAAGAAATAGAAAACAGGGGAAGAGAAGAAAAAAGAAGAAAAGAATTACTTAAGAAAAGGAAAAAAATACGAAGAAAATAGAAAACAGGAAGAAAGAAAAGAGAAAATATATATATAGACGTGAAAAGATAAGATACAAAATAAGGAAAAGATAGAAAAATACGTGATAAGAAAAGAAGACAGAGAGAGAGAGAGAGAGAGAGAGAGAGAGAGAGAGAGAGAGAGAGAGAGAGAGAGAGAGAGAGAGAGAGAGAGAGAGAGAGAGAGAGAGAGAGAGAGAGAAAACAAACAATTAAATAAACAATTCAACAAATCCAAGTTAAAAAATAAAAGCAATAAGGGCGTAAGAGATTAAAAAGAGTAAAAAAATAGAGAGAATCCTGATGCGTAGAAAATAAAAAAAGAGAAAAATAAACAAAAATAAATCCAGCGTAAAGAGAAAAGTTTAAAGGGAAGGAAGGGAAAGAATGTAGTACAGGGGAAAGAATTATGTTAAAGGAGAGAGAGAGAGAGAGAGAGAGAGAGAGAGAGAGAGAGAGAGAGAGAGAGAGAGAGAGAGAGAGAGAGAGAGAGAGAGAGAGAGAGAGAGAGAGAGAGAGAGAGAGAGAGAGAGAGAGAGAGAGAGGGGAAGAAAGAAAAGAAAGAAAAAGAAAGAAAAATGAAAGAAAATAAAAAGAAAGAAGAAAGAGGGAAAGAAAGAAAGACAAAGAAAGAGGAAAAAGAAAGAAAATAAAGAAAGAAAGAGAAAAGGAAAAAAAGAAAGAAAAAAACGATGAATGAATGAGAGAGAGAGAGAGAGAGAGAGAGAGAGAGAGAGAGAGAGAGAGAGAGAGAGAGAGAGAGAGAGAGAGAGAGAGAGAGAGAGAGAGAATCCCCAAATCCCTTCCAGGTAAACTAATTACTTTCACCTGCACGGCTAAATATGAAGCTAAAAGACACTTGATCGCCCGGGACAAACTTTCTATTTTCATACTTTCCTTTTTTCCTTCTTAATTTCCCTTTATTTTCCTTTACGTCAACTTCCTGTCGATGATAAATGATATGAATGGAAATGATGATATGAAAATGAGGAAGATAATGAGAAAGGAGTAGGAGAAGAAGATGAAGAAGAAGAAGAAGAAGAAAATGAAGAAGAAGAAGAAGAAGAAGAAGGGGAACAGAATCACGACAGAGAATATGAATAATAATAAAAAAGAAGAAGAAGAAGAAAAAGAAGAAGAAGAAGAAGAAGAAGAAGAAGAAGAAAAAGAAGAAGAAGAAGAACAGGAACAGAATCATGAAAAATAAAAAATAATAATAACAATAATAATAAGAACAAAAAAAAAAAAAGGAAAAGAACAAGAAGATCAAGAAAAACGAACAAAAAACAAGGCCAAGAAAAATAACAACAATAATAATAATAAAAATAATAATAATAAAATAATAAAAAATAAATAAATAAAATAATAAAAAAAATCTTCACCTCTCGCGCGCTTTCGAAAAATACGAAATGTTCGCGATAAATATGGAAAGGTCATACTCGCAGGGGGGGGGGGGAGGAGGAGGAGGAGGAGGAGGAGGAGGAGGAGGAGTAGGAGGAGGAGGAGAGAGAGAGAGAGAGAGAGAGAGAGAGAGAGAGAGAGAGAGAGAGAGAGAGAGAGAGAGAGAGAGAGAGAGAGAGAGAGAGAGAGAGAGAGAGAGAGAGAGAGAGAGAGAGAGAGAGAGAGAGAGAGAGAGAACGATATTAGATAGAGAGGGAGGAAGAAAGGGAGGGAAGTATGGAGGGAAGGAGAGAAAGAAGGAAAGGAAGGAAGAAAGGAAGGAAGGAAAGAAGGAAGGAAGAAAGGAAGGGAGGGAAGGAAGGAAAGGAAAGAAGGAAGGAAGGAAGGAACAATATTATGGAAGAAAGGAAAGAAATAAAGAAGGAAGAAAGGAAGGAAAGAAAGAAGGAAAAGAAGGAAACGGAGAAGGGAAAGTAGATAGATATATAGAAAGAAAAATACAATAAAATAAGAAAAAAAAGAAAAAACAAGAAAAACAAAAGAAAAACAAACAAAAAATAAAGAAAAAAAGTATGTTAGACGGTTGTAGAAATTTCCTTTATTTTTATACAGAGAGAGAGAGAGAGAGAGAGAGAGAGAGAGAGAGAGAGAGAGAGAGAGAGAGAGAGAGAGAGAGAGAGAGAGAGAGAGAGAGAGAGAGAGAACCGAGGGCGGGCAAGGTTGCGAGTCGAGTTGGCGGTCAGTTCCTCATCGACTTTGGCAGCGGGAGGTTGTGTCGCACCCTACTTCGAGTCCCGCCAGAGTGACCTAACCCTCCCTGACCTCCCCGTGACCCCCCTACGCCCGCGGGACACTCTCGGGGGATAGTTTGACCTCTGACCTGACCCCTGGAGGCCTGAAAAAGGGGGGAAGAGCTGTTTTTTGAGGAGAATTTAGGAGAGGAAGAGGAAAAGTTTTGAGATGTTGAGATACCTGTCCAAAATTCTCCTTCTCGCTCTCGTTGCAACAGGTAAGTGAGAGAGAGAGAGAGAGAGAGAGAGAGAGAGAGAGAGAGAGAGAGAGAGAGAGAGAGAGAGAGAGAGAGAGAGAGAGAGAGAGAGAGAGAGAGAGAGAGAGAGAGAGAGAGAGAGAGAGAGAGAGAGAGAGAGAGAGAGAGAGAGAGAGAAATGGAATGAAAGGAAGGAAATCTGCAAGGAAAGAGAGAGAGAGAGAGAGAGAGAGAGAGAGAGAGAGAGAGAGAGAGAGAGAGAGAGAGAGAGAGAGAGAGAGAGAGAGAGAGAGAGAGAGAGAGAGAGAGAGAGAGAGAGAGAGAGAGAAAGTAGAGAGATAAGAAAGAGGAGAATAAGAGAAAAAAGAAGAGAAAAGATTAAAAGAATGAAGAAAACAGAGGAAGAAATAATAAAGAAGGAGAAAAAGAAGAGAAGGGAAAAAAGAAGAAAATATTAAAATGAAGGAAAATTAAAGAAAAAAATACAAAAAAGAAGAAAAGGAAGAGAAAGAGAGAAAATAAAAAAGGAAAGAAAATGTAGAGGAAGAAAATACAAAGAAAAAGAAAACGAGAGGAAGAAAAAGAAGAAGTAGAAAAAGAAGAAGAAGAAGAAGAAGAAGATAAAGGGAAGGGAGTGAGGGAGGGAATATTATGTGTGTGTGTGTGTGTGTGTGTGTGTGTGTGTGTGTGTGTGTGTGTGTGTGCGTGTGTGTGTATGACAGGTGGTAATTAAAGTTCTTATGGGCAGGTAAGATTGTTCGTTCGTCCGTTTGTTGCTACCATCATTATTATTATTATTATTATTATTATTATTATTATTATTATTATTATTGCTATTATTATTATTATTATTATTATTATTATTATTATTATTATTATTATTATTATTATTATTATTATTATTATTATTATTATTATTATTATTGCTATTATTATTATTATTATTATTATTATTATTATTATCATTATTTTTAGTCTTTATTTTTTTCGTTTCTGTTTTTTCTGTTTCTTTTTCATTTCGTTTTCTTAAGTTGAAAAAAATATTATGAAAAGTTATGAAAATGAGAAATAAAGAAAAAAATAATGAATACAAATAAAAGAAAATAAGAAAAAGTAAGAAATAAGAAAAGAAAAGAGGAAGTATTTCGAGATATAATAAAAATAATAATGATAATAAAATAAAGGAAATGAAAGGAAGAGAGAAAATATAAAAAAAAGAATAAGGGGAATGAGTAACAACAATAATAATGATGATAATAAAATAAAGGAAATAAAAGGAAGAGAGAAAACAGAATAAGGGAAATGGGAAACTAAAATAATAATGATAATAAAATAAAGGAAATAAAAGGAAGAGAGAAAACAGAATAAGGGAAATGGGAAACTAAAATAATGATAATAAAATAAAGGAAATAAAAGGAAGAGAGAAAACAGAATAAGGGAAATGGGAAACTAAAATAATGATGATAATAAAAAAAGGAAATAAAAGGAAGAGAGAAAACAAAATAAGGGAAATGGGAAACTAAAATAATAATGATAATAAAATAAAGGAAATAAAAGGAAGAGAGAAAACAAAATAAGGGAAATGGGAAACTGAAATAAAAAAGGTAAGAGGGAGTACTTCGATAAATTTTCCGATATTACTTTTATATTCATTCCATTCCCCTGTATATTCTCCCCTCCATTTCCCTCGCCTCCCCTTCCCTTCTCTCTCTCTCTCTTCTGCCCCTTCCTTTCCCTTCCTCGTATCCCTTCCTTCTCTTCATTTCCCCTTCTCTCTCCTCCCCTTCCTGTCTCTTCCCCTTCCTTTCCCCTCCTCGTCACCCCTTCCTCCTCCACATTTCCCCTTCTCTCTCCTCCACTTCCCCTCCCCTTCACCTCTTCTTTCTCCCTTCCTTTCCCTTCACTCTTTCTTTCTCTCTCCTCCTCTCCTTCTTCCCTTTGCTCTTCTTTCTTTCCTCTCTTCTCATCTCTCTCTTTTTCTAATTCTCTCCTTTTCTTCCTTTTCTTTCTTTTATCTTCTTTATTTTCTTTTCCTCCTTTTCCCTTCCTTTCCTGTCTTTTCTTCTTTGGTACGATTCTTTTCCCATCCTTTGAAACTCCTGTTCTTTTTCCTTCCGTTCCTATCCTTTCCTTTCCCTTCTCTTCCTTTCTTCTTTTCCCTTCCTCCCCTTTCTTTCCCTTCCATCCCTTTCCTTCCCTTCCCTTCCCCTTACTTATCTTCCCCCCCCTTCCCTTCACATCCCATCCCATCCCTTCCCTTCCCTACCTTTTCCATCTCCTCCCATCCCATCCCTTACAACTCCTCTCCTTCCCTCCCCTTCCCTTTCACTTCTAACCTTACACCTTTTCCTTCCCTTCCCTTCCCTCCCATCCCCTTCTTTCCCATCCATTCCCATCTCTTACAAATCCTTTCCTTCCCTCCCCTTCCCTTTCCTTCCCTTCCCTTTCCTTCCCTCCCATCCCCTTCTTTCCCATCCATTCCCATCTCTTACAACTCCTTTCCTTCCCTCCCCTTTCCTTTCCTTCCCTTCCCTTTCCTTCCCTCCCATCCCCTTCTTTCCCATCCTTTCCCATCCCTTACAACTCCTCTCCTTCCCCCTTCCCTTCCCTTCCCTTCCCTTCCCTTTCCATCTCCTCCCATCCCGTCCCTTACAACTTTTCTCTCATTTTCCTTTCCTTCCCTTCCCTTCCCTCCCCTTCTCCCCCATCCCTTCCCTTCACCTGTATAGCTTTAGGTAATTGATTCATTTACAAGAGGCATTTGTTGTCCAGCCTTGAAGAATTCTGTACTTTTTTTGTTCTTTTCTTTTACCGTTTTTTTTATCTTTTCTTTATCTTTATTTTTTATTTATCTTATTTTCTTCTTTATTTTCTTTTTCTTTTTTTATTTTCTCTTCTTTCTTTTTCTTCTTTATTTTCTTTATTTTTTATCCTTTCTTTATCTTTATTTTTTATTTATTTTATTTTCTTCTTTATTTTCTTTTTCTTTTTTTTTATTTTCTCTTCTTCTTTCTTTTTCTTCTTTATTTTCTTTATTTTTTATCCTTTCTTTATCTTTATTTTTTATTTATCTTATTTTCTTCTTTTTCTTTTTCTTTTTTTATTTTCTCTTCTTCTTCCTTTTTCTTCTTTATTTTCTTTATTTTTTATCCTTTCTTTATCTTTATTTTTTTTTATTTCTCTTGTCTTTATTTCGTTTATTATCATTTTCTTTAATTTCATTCTTTCCTTTCTCTCTTTTTTTCTTTCTTTTCCTTTATCTCTGTTTCCTTATCTTTATCTTATCTTTATCTTTTATTATAATTCTTTTTTATCTTATTCTTTCCTTTATCTTTATTTCCCTTCGTCTTTATTTCATGTATTTTGATTCTCTTTATTTTTCGAATTTATTTTCTTATTTATTACATTATTTTCTGTTTATTTATTTATATTGCTTTTTTTTGGTCTATTTTATTTACTTATTCTATTTATTTCTTTATTTTATCGATTTTATTTTTTGTTTGAGAAGAAAAAAAAAGAAAAAAAAGATAATTCCTGTCCGTTTTATTATTTTTTCCGTGTTTATTTTCTTTATTTTCTTTTTTATTACTTTATTCTTTCTTTATTTATTTAGTCTATTTTTTTTCTCTATTTTATTTATTTATTTTTCGGGTGTACTTTTTCTCTTCATCTTAATTACTTTATTCTTTATTAATCTATTTATTATACTTATTTCGGGTCTATTTTATTTACTTATTCTATTCATTTCTCTATTTTTTCGAGTTTTTTGTTTGTTTGACAAGAATAAAAAAGTTAATTCCCGCCAATTCCTATTTTTTCTGGTTTTCGTGTTTTTTTTCTTTTTTCTTTTGTTTTGTTCGGAAAGAAAAAGTTGTGCCGAGCGATTTGCGATTCCGAAAGTTTTTTATTTATATTTTTAAGCCAGATTTTTTTTTTACTTTTGTTGTTGTTGTTTTTGGTTGTTGTTGTTGATGGTGTTTAGTTTACTTTTTTGAAGAGATTTTGCGTGTGTGCATGTGTGTGTGTGTGTGTGTGTGTGTGTGTGTGACTACTACTACTACTACTACTGCTACTACCATTACTACTACTACCACTACTACTACTACTACCACTACTACTACTACTACCACTACTACTACTACCACTACTACTACTACTACCACTACTACTATTACCACTACTACTACTACTACCACTACTACTACTACTACTACTACTACCACTACCACTACTACTACTACTACTACCACTACTACTACTACTGCTACTACCACTACTACTACTACTAAAACAACTACTATATATTTTTTCCTTCATTTCTTATCTCCATTCTAAAATATCATCCCTGGGCTGCACTAATTCATGCTAGCATAATCTATTTAAGTGCCGGCCGTGTCTGCGCTAAAATTTACAGCGTTTTGACTTAGTTGCCGCAGCCCTATGTACACAGTAGAGTGTTGGCTAATAATTATTCTAATAAGCCAGAAAATAATTCACGTCAACTAAATATATCGTATTGTCGGCATCATCATTTATCAGTTTATTTTCCTCAAGAGATTTGGTTACCGTAAGGCCAAATACAAAATGGTTCATTCAGTTTCGTGTATTTAATAACATGTAATACTCCACTGACTTGTAGTAATTATTTTCTTTTGTGTACCGAAAGAGACAGCCTTGGTTTTAGCTGTTTCAAATTTACAGTCACACCTTTTTTTCATTCCAAGCACAAACACTTAGGATAAAAGTTAACCCGTCTGCTGCGATTGGCACGGATTTGGCCTTCACTGGTAGCCTGGTAACATACTCTCCCAGGTCTTTCTCTGCCTCTGTGGTGGATAGTGGAGTGTTTCCCATGTGGTATTGGTGTGCTGGATATCCCTTCACTGGTAGCCTGGTAACATACACTCCCAGGTCTTTCTCTGCCTCTGTGTTTGATTGTGGAGTGTTTCCCATGTTGTATTGGTGTGCTGGATATCCCTTCACTGGTAGCCTGGTAACATACACTCCCAGGTCTTTTTCTGCCTCTGTGGTGGATAGTGGAGTGTTTCCCATGTGGTATTGGTGTGCTGGATATCCCTTCACTGGTAGCCTGGTAACATATACTCCCAGGTCTTTCTCTGCCTCTGTGGTGGATAGTGGAGTGTTTCCCATGTGGTATTGGTGTGCTGGATATCCCTTCACTGGTAGCCTGGTAACATACACTCCCAGGTCTTTCTCTGCCTCTGTGGTGGATAGTGGAGTGTTTCCCATGTGGTATTGGTGCTGTATAGCCCTTCACTGGTAGCCTGGTAACACACTCCCAGGTCTTTCTCTGCCTCTGTGGTGGATAGTGGAGTGTTTCCCATGTGGTATTGGTGTGCTGGATATCCCTTCACTGGTAGCCTGGTAAAACACTCCCAGGTCTTTCTCTGCCTCTGTGGTGGATAGTGGAGTGTTTCCCATGTGGTATTGGTGTGCTGGATATCCCTTCACTGGTAGCCTGGTAACATACACTCCCAGGTCTTTCTTTCTCTGCCTCTGTGGTGGATAGTGGAGTGTTTCCCATGTGGTATTGGTGTGCTGGATATCCCTTCACTGGTAGCCTGGTAACATACACTCCCAGGTCTTTCTCTGCCTCTGTGGTGGATAGTGGAGTGTTTCCCATGTGGTATTGGTGAGCTGGATATCCCTTCACTGGTAGCCTGGTAACATACACTCCCAGGTCTTTCTCTGTCTCTGTGGTGGATAGTGGAGTGTTTCCCATGTGGTATTGGTGTGCTGGATATCCCTTCACTGGTAGCCTGGTAACATACACTCCCAGGTCTTTCTCTGCCTCTGTGGTGGATAGTGGAGTGTTTCCCATGTGGTATTGGTGTGCTGGATATCCCTTCACTGGTAGCCTGGTAACATACACTCCCAGGTCTTTCTCTGCCTCTGTGGTGGATAGTGGAGTGTTTCCCATGTGGTATTGGTGTGCTGGATATCCCTTCACTGGTAGCCTGGTAACATACACTCCCAGGTCTTTCTCTGCCTCTGTGGTGGATAGTGGAGTGTTTCCCATGCGGTATTGGTGTGCTGGATATCCCTTCACTGGTAGCCTGGTAACATATACTCCCAGGTCTTTCTCTGCCTCTGTGGTGGATAGTGGAGTGTTTCCCATGTGGTATTGGTGAGCTGGATATCCCTTCACTGGTAGCCTGGTAACATACACTCACAGGTCTTTCTCTGCCTCTGTGGTGGATAGTGGAGTTTCACATGTGGTATTGGTATGCTGGATATCCCTTCACTGGTAGCCTGGTAACATACACTCACAGGTCTTTCTCTGCCTCTGTGGTGGATAGTGGAGTTTCACATGTGGTATTGGTATGCTGGATATCCCCTCCCAAGGTGCAGGACTTTACGTTTTTCTTCACTGAATTGTAGCAGCCACTTTTTGTTCCATTCCTGTAGCTTGGTGATGTCTTCTTGTAGGAAATCCGCAGTCAGGGGGTTAAGAAGACCTGTCCAGATGACCGCTGACCAAGTTTGTCGCCAAGGAAGTCTTCGGGTACTCTAGGCCGACACAAAAAACACAGAAAGATGATTTTTTTCGAGTTGTTGTAATATATTCACGTAGAGAATGAGTTATGTAATCGTGCTAGTACTAATAGAGCCCCGTGATCACCAGCCTGGCGTAATGGCCCGCGTTAACATAGCCTGGCGCCGCCCTCCGCCTGAGTCCCGTCGTAAAATAATATACATGACTCATAAATCTCGTCCTCATCCGTAGTAATCACCTTTTTATCCAGTATTCCAATGCGTAATGTGGAGCTACAGGCGTTAGTGTGTCTATTAAAAGCTAATACCCAACTTATCATTTACCGATATTACAATAATTCGAAAAACCTTATTATGTTTTGTTAGTAATCGTTTTGTTTTCCATACGTTGCAAAATCTTATATGGGAAAAATTATGTACAGGTGTTAGTGTGTCTATTAAAAGCTAATACACAACTTATCATTTACCGATATTAGAAGGATTCGAAAAACCTTATTATGTTTTGTTAGTAATCGTCTTGTTTTCCATACGTTTCAAAATCTTATATGGGAAAAATTATGTGGAGATAGGTACAGGTGTTAGTGTGTCTATTAAAAGCTAATACCCAACTTATCATTTACCGATATTACAATAATTCGAAAAACCTTATTATGTTTCGTTAGTAATCGTCTGGTTTTCCACACGTTGCAAAATCTTATATGGGAAAAATTATGTGGAGACAGATACAGGTTTTAGTGTCTATTAAAAGCTAATACCCAACTTATAATTTACCGATATTAGAAGGATTCGAAAAACCTTATTATGTTTTGTTAGTAATCGTCTTGTTTTCCATACGTTGCAAAATCTTATATGGGAGAAGCATTGTGGAGATAGATACGGGCGTTGGTGTGTCTATTAAAAGCTAATACCCAACTTATCATTTACCGATATTAGAAGGATTCGAAAAAAAACTTATTATGTTTTGTTAGTAATCGTCTTGTTTTCCATACGTTGCAAAATCTTATATGGGAAAAATTATGTGGAGATAGGTACAGGTGTTAGTGTGTCTATTAAAAGCTAATACCCAACTTATCATTTACCGATATTAGAAGGATTCGAAAAACCTTATTATGTTTTGTTAGTAATCGTTTTGTTTTCCATACGTTGCAAAATCTTATATGGGAAAAATTATGTGGAGATAGGTACAGGTGTTAGTGTGTCTATTAAAAGCTAATACCCAACTTATCATTTACCGATATTAGAAGGATTCGAAAAACCTTATTATGTTTTGTTAGTAATCGTTTTGTTTTCCATACGTTGCAAAATCTTATATGGTAGACTAATGTGGAGATAGATACAGGTGTTAGTGTGTCTATTAAAAGCTAATACCCAACTTATCATTTACCGATATTAGAATAATTCGAAAAACCTTATTATGTTTTGTTAGTAATCGTCTTGTTTTCCATACGTTGCAAAATCTTATATGGGAAAAATTATGTACAGGTTTTAGTGTGTCTATTAAAAGCTAATACCCAACTTATCATTTACCGATATACAAAATGAATGATTATTTTCTTATTTTTCTTATTTTTTTCTTATTCTTTCTTATCTTTTACATTTCCAAGCCAAAAAAAGAATAAAAAACAACTACTGTGACTACCAAAACAACTATCAAAACAAACTTATAAAAACAACAACCACAATATAGAAAAGAAAATAAACAAAGAAAACAAGAAGACAAGATAGTTATATATATAGTTAACCCTCCCTTACCGCCACACACACCTTTCCAATTAACACCTGAGCGAGCTTGGGCAGGTAAGACAGGTGTTAATGAGTGGGTGTTGTCTTAACCTCACACACACACACACACGCACGCACGCACTCACTCATCACTCCTTGTCTAAAGTTTGTATGCAACTCACCACCAAAATTCAATAACCTAATGGATATTCTCTTCCTCCTCCTCCTCTTCTTCTTCTTCTTCTTCCTCTTCTTTCTTTTTCTTCACTTCCAATTCTCCTTTCTACTCCTCTTCGTCTTTCTACTCTATCTCTTCCAACTTCTTTTCCTCCTCTTCCTTCTCCTCCTCCTCCTCCTCTTCCTTCTATGTTTCCTATTCCTCCTTCTTGTTCACTCACTCTATTTCTCTTCTTCCTCCTCTTCCTCCTTTTTCTTCTCTTCCTATTTATCCTTCTCCTATTCCTTTCTTGCTTCTTTCCTCCCATCTTTCTTTCCTTCCTTCCTCTCCTTGTATAAGCGGATGGGAAGGCTTCACACCTCCAGTATACAGTACAGTTCTGGTCTCCTAGCTACAGGAAGGACATCGAATTATCAAAGCGAGTTCAGCGGCGTTCTACGAAAATGATTCTACCTTAGAGGGCTCAGCCGTATTAAGAACGACTCAAGCGACTCAACCTCTACACGCTGGAAAAGAGACGCCTACGAGGAGATACGATACAGGTTTTCAAGTACCTTATGAATTTCAGCAACGTCGACCACTCCAAGTATTTTGACCCTAAAACTAACTTAAGAACCAGAAACAACGGTCTACATATTCA
>NC_066528.1:11189745-11199745 GCF_024679095.1 Eriocheir sinensis
TTCTGTAAATTTCTCTACTGCTGCAATATTTTTCTTAGCAACTGGATCAACTATTTAAACCCGGGATGAGTAGGAGGAATATGCCCAGAATCGTCCAGAGTGGAGATTTTAGAGAAGGTGTGAGAGAAGAGTTCAGCCTTAGAGATAGATGAGACGGCGGTGTTGCCGTCAGGACTAAGGAGAGGAGGGAAAGATGAAGAAGTGAAATTGGAGGAGATGTTTTTGGCTAGATGCCAGAAGTCACGGGAAGAATTAGAAAAAGCAAGGTTTTGGCATTTTCTATCAATGAAGGAGTTTTTGGTAAGTCGGAGAATAGATCTGGCACGATTCCGGGCAGAAATGTAAAGGTCATGATTAGCGGGAGTTCGAAGGCTCTGGTACCTTTTGTGAGCTGCCTCTCTATCTTTGATAGCACGAGAACAAGCGTGATTAAACCAAGGCTTTTTACCATGAGGAGTAGAGAAAGTACGTGGAATGTATGCCTCCATTACAGAGACAATCACCTCTGTGGTCTCTATCCTGGAAGCAGTAATCATTCCACGGGAAATCGGAAAAGTAAATCCTCAGGTCGTCCCACCGAGCTGAAGCAAAATGCCAGAAGCATCGCCTCTTCGGTGGGTCCAGAGGGTGTACAGGAGCGATAGGACAGGATACAGAAATAAGGTTATGATCGGAGGAGCCCAACGGAGAGGACAGTTTGACAGAGTAAGTAGAAGGGTTAGAGGTAAGGAAGAGGTCTAGAATATTGGGCCGGTCTCCAAGACGGTCGGGAATACGTGTAGGGTGCTGAACCAACTGCTCTAGGTCGTTGAGGAGAGCAAAGTTGTACGCTTGTTCACCAGGCTGGTCATTGAAAGAGGATGAAAGCCAAAGCTGGTGGTGAACATTGAAATCTCCCAAGATGGAGATTTCAGCGAAGGGAGAGTGGGTCAAGATGTGCTCCACTTTAGAGTTAAAATAGTCAAAGAGTTTTACATAGTTAGTAGAGTTAGGTGAGAGATAAACAGCACAGATGTATTTAGTAGTAGAATGACAATGAAGTCTTTGCCAGATAGTCAAGGTCGTGGGCACGAGAGCAAGTGATGTCGTTGCGCACGTAGGCGCAACATCCAGCTTTGGATTGAAATTTAGGATAGAGATAGTAGGAGGGAACAGAGTAGAGATTGCTGTCAGTAGCCTCAGAAACCTGTGTTTCGGTGAGGAAGAGAAGGTGAGGTTTAGAGGAGGAGAGATGGTGTTCCACAGAATGAAAATTAGAACGAAGACCGCGAATGTTGCAGAAATTGAGAAGAAAAAGGCTCGAGGAGTTATCAAGACACCTCTCAGGTCGGCAGCCAGAAGGGGAGTCCTCTCTGGGGGAATTTGTGGTCCCCCCCCCAGGCGGGGACTCCGAGGCATGGTTATTGAACGCCATTTTGAATTTTGAATTTTGGGAAAAGGTGTGTGTGTTGTGTGAATGTAGTGTGGTGTGGATAGAAGAGGATCTGTCTTTAGAGAGCATGCTGAACTACTCTCTGGTGCAGATGAGACAATAAGGAAACGGTAAGTGAGGTAATGCGAAGGGTCTTTGGAGGGCTTCAGCACCCTCCTCACTTCCCATATATACCTCACCGGGAGTGGCTTGCGCCCGTTCGGTAGGTGTCTTCCAACAAGGAAAATACGAAATAAAGGGAAAAAAAGAGAAGGAAAAGAGTAAAGAAAAAAAAAACGAAATAAAGAGAAAAAGAGAAAGAAAGGAGAGAGAGAGAGAGAGAGAGAGAGATGATGGAGATATATGAAAAATCACATACACACACACACACACACACACACACACACACACACACGCAAAATCGGGAAATATATAAACATGATCGAAAGAGTGTGAAACGCGCTGGAAAGATAAACACTCTCTCTCTCTCTCTCTCTCTCTCTCTCTCTCTCTCTCTCTCTCCATATCTCCTGAAACAGATTAATGGAACACACAAAAAAATCACCCTATTTATTAACTTTTCAAATCCGTTTAATCATTTTTCTTCTTATTATTATTTTTACTATTTTTATTATTTTTATTATTATTATTATTTTTCGAACGCTGTCTCGTCTAGTTTATTACAACGTTTTGGAAATAGTTTTGGAAATAACACAACGAGCGAAACGTCGAGTGTGTGTGTGTGTGTGTGTGTGTGTGTGTGTGTGTGTGTGTGTGTGTGTGTGTGCTGCCTTTATTAGTTAAGGATTTAGGGCAGAGGAAGAGGAGGAAACATGGAAACATGGAAACATGGACTAGCAGGCAGCAGAAAGCCTGTTGGCTCATTACTAGGCTGCCTGCGTTCAGTGATTTAATCAATCCGTTTGCCATAGGAGTGGCTTGCAGGGAAGGATTAAAGCACTTGTGTACCTACTCTTGGGAACGTTCAGTTCACACCCGTTGCAGCAAAGTGGCGATCAATGCGTTTCTTGAAGGAGTTGATGGTCTCTGCGCTAACCACTTCTGCAGGAAGGCTGTTCCAGTGGCGAACAACTCTATTCGAGAAATAACTCCTGCCGATGTCGGTATTGCATCGCTTTGCTTGAATTGTTTTTCCGTTGTTTCTTGTTCTCAGGTTAGTTTGTAGCGTGAAGAGTTTGGAGTGATCAACGTTGCTGAGCTTGTTCAGGTACTTAAAGACTTGTATCATGTCTCCCCGCAGGCGTCTCTTTTCCAACGTGAAGAGGTTGAGTCGCTCGAGTCGTTCTTCATAGGGTTTCGTCCTCAGTGATGGTATCATCTTCGTGGCGCGGCGCTGTACTCTCTCAAGTAATTCAATGTCTTTCCTGTAATTAGGAGACCAGAATTGCACGGCGTATTCCAGGTGGGGCCTTACCAGCGAATTATACAAGGATAACATAACTCCCGGCGTCTTGTATTCAAAGTTCCTCGATATGAACCCAAGCATTGTATTGGCTTTCTTACAGGCGGACTTGCAGTGTTTTGTTTGTTTCAAGTCACTGCTGATGGTGACCCCGAGGTCTCTTTCCTCTTGCACAACATGTAGTGGTTCGCCACCCATGTGGTATATGTGGTTGCTGTTTCTGGATCCGATATGCATTACTTTACATTTGGTAGTGTTGAAGGACATCTGCCATTTTTCCGACCACCGAGTGATCAGGTCCAGGTCTCTCTGGATAATTTCGCAGTCTGCCGTCGTGAGGGCCTTCCCACCCACCTTTGTGTCGTCGGCAAATTTTGAAAGATTGGATTTTAATCCTAGTTCTAGGTCGTTGATATATATGATGAAAAGTATGGGTCCCAGCACTGACCCCTGTGGCACTCCACTTGTGACCGGGAGCCACTCGGAGGCCTGTCCGTTGAGTACAACTCGTTGTTTTCTTCCAGTGAGCCAGTCCTTGATCCACGCTGTCAGATCGTCGCCTAATCCCGCCGACTTAAGTTTCTTGAGAAGTCTTTCATGTGGCACTTTGTCAAAGGCTTTCTGAAAGTCTAGATATATAACATCACTGGGGATATGATTATCTCAGTTTTCATAGATACCTTGGAAGAAGTCCAATAAATTGGTTAAGCATGAGCGCTTGTTCCTGAAACAGTGCTGAGCATCGGAAATGATGTTGTTGTCTTCAAGGAACCTAACGAGTTTGTCTCTGATGATCTTCTCGAGGATTTTTCCCGCCACTGAGGTCAAGCTGATTGGTCTGTAGTTTAGGGCCACACTTTTGTCTCCCTTTTTGTAGATCGGTGTTACGTTCGCTTGTTTCCAGTCTTTCGGGACTTTGTTTTGTTGTAGTGACAGATTGTAGATGGCGGTGAGTGGCTTGAGGATTTGCTGCTTGAGTTCCTTGAGCAGCCTGGGTGACAAGTCGTCGGGTCCGGTGGACTTGTTTGTCTCGAGTTTGTCTAGGTACTTTTTCACATCCCGTTCGTCGATTGTGCCAATTTCTAGGGGAGTGATTCCATCGGTGGGAAGGGCTCTCAGGTACGGACTGGGTATTCTCGACCGTGAACACTGACGCGAAGTTCCTGTTTAGGATTTCGACCATTTGTCTACTGTCCTGTGTTAGTACGTCACTTTCATCTTTTAGGGACCGATATTGCTTTTGTCTTCTTTTAGGTTCTTATATACGTGAAGAACTTTTTCGGGTTGGACTTGGCTTCGCGTGCAATTTGCTTTTCATAGTCGCGTTTACTCTGGCGAATGAGTGTTCTGCAAGCTCTGAGGCTTTGATGGTACTGTTCGCGTGCCTCGTCAGTGCTGTTTTCCTTTAGCATGTTGTATTTTCTCTTCTTCAAATTAATCGCCCGTCGAACTTGGGTAGTCATCCATGGTGTGCTTGTGGCATTATTTGTTCTCCTTGTCTTCATGGGAACAGTCGTTCTCTCTACCTCCAGGAGTTTGTTCTTAAAGCCGTTCCACGCGCCGTCCACCGGAGTGAGGTTCATGGGTTCCCAAGTTGTCTGGGTTAGCAGCTCACGAGCGACGTTAAAATTGGCTGGTTTGTAGTCTGGACTCTTGGACATGTTTTCGGTGAGTTCATCGTCTGTTCTGATTTTAGGCGAATTAGGTGATGGTCGCAACCATCCAGTTTTTTCGCCGACTTGACATTCACGTGTGAGATCTGAATCACTCCCGAGTACTAGGTCTAATAAGTTATTTTCCTCGTCGGTTGGGTAACAATCTGAGTAAGAAAATTGTCCTCTAACATTTCGAGCAATCTGTTACCCTCCCGATCTCCAATCATCGTGGTCCAGTCAATGTTGGAACAGTTAAAGTCCCCGATAATGACTGACTGTTTGTTTTGTGTTATGGTGTGAATTTCCTCGTACAGCGCTTCGTCGTCCGCTGCTTGTTTGTTTGGAGGTCTGTAAACGGTTCCAATCGTTATTTTGTTGTGCTTGCTAGTCTCCAGTTCAACATATACAGTGTCATATTTCTCTGAGTCTTCTTTGGTTATTTCCACGGCAGGGTATTTGTTCTTGACGTAACAGATAACACCTCCTCCTTTCTTGTGAAGTCTGTTTTTGTAGAAGCTCTCGTATCCCGGAATTGAGAATTCGGTCATTAGGTGGTCAGAGGTGGCCCACGTTTCGGTGATGGCAATCACGTCCGGACTTTCTACGTCAACATAGGCAAGTAGCTCATCCCGTTTGGGTATTAAGCTCCGCGCGTTGGTGTATAGGACAGAAATGTCCTTCTTGACTTCAACGCTTCGAGGCACAGTAGTCTGGTGTCTGCTTGTGTTTTCTGTTGGGGGCCTTGGTGTGTGATGAGCGGTCCCTACTGGTTGGTTGTTTACGATACTTTGGTGCCCCTCCCGCGCTCGGAGTTTTTTTTAATACAAAAGTACCTCCTCGTTCAGCAACCTACCAAGCCGTGCTGATCCAATCGCATTGAGGTGAAGACCGTCAGGACGGAAAAGGTCGGGGATATCATAAAAATGATTCCAATGACTTGCGAACGAAACTTCCTCGTCCTGGCAGAGGTGCTTCAATCTATTGTTGATGTTCGACGCCTTTCTGTGGAAGCCTGTGAAGGCGTTGATTCTCGGAAGAATCCCGGAGACAATGATGTGGCTTGACTTTTCCTTGAAGCGGCGGATTACTCGTCGGTAGTCAGCTATAATTTCCTCCGTGGACATTGTTTGAACGTTGTTCGTGGGAAGAGGAGGAGGAGAAAGAGGAGGAGGAGGAGGAGGAGGAAGGGAAAGAGAAGGAAACAGGAAACAGGAGAGATCGAAGGAGAAGAACAAGAAGAGGAGGAGGAGGAGGAAGAAGAGGAGGGGGAAGAGGAGGAGGAAGAGGAGGAGGAAGAGGAGGAGGAGGAGGAGGAGGAGGAAGGGAAAGAGAAGGAAACACGAAACAGGAGAGATCGAAGGAGAAGAACAAGAAGAGGAGGAGGAGGAGGAAGAAGTGGAGGGGGAAGAGGAGGAGGAGGAGGAGGAGGAGGAGGAGGAGGAGGAGGAGGAGGAGGAGGAGGAGGAAGGGAAAGAGAAGGAAACAGGAAACAGGAGAGATCGAAGGAGAAGAACAAGAAGAGGAGGAGGAGGAGGAGGAGTAAGAGGAGGAGGAAGAGGAGGAGGAAGAGGAGGATGAATAGGAGGAGGAGGAGGAGGAGGAGGAGGAGGAGGAGGAAGAGGAGGAAGGGAAAGAGAAGGAAACAGGAAACAGGAGAGATCGAAGGAGAAGAACAAGAAGAGGAGGAGGAGGAGGAAGAAGAGGAGGGGGAAGAGGAAGAAGAGGAAGAACCAGAACAAGAAGAAGAAACTAAAGCAAATGACAAAATGAGAAGAAGGAAGAAGAGGGAGAAATAAAAGGATGACGCGGAGGAGGAGGAGGAGGAGGAGGAGGAGGAGGAGGAGGAGAAGAGGAAGGAGAAGACTTGAGAACATTAGCGGTATATTAGAAGAGGCAATAAAAGACATGAGAAGAAGGAGGAGGAGGAGGAGGAGGAGGAGGAGGAGGAGGAGGAAGAGGAGGAGGAGGGAGGAGGAGGAGGAGAATCAAGAGGTTGACAACCTTGAGGGAGGAGGAGGAGGAGGAGGAGGAGGAGGAGAGGGAGGAGGTATTGAAAATGGATGGCACGCAGGAAGCGGTAAGCACAATGCCTAAGTGAGTGAAGAAGAAGATGAAGAAGAAGAAGAGGAAGAAGAAGAAGAAGAAGAAGAAGAAGAAGAAGAAGAAGAGAAGAAGAAGAAGATTCACCTTGCGCTCGGCTATGGCTCGTCCGGACCCCTGGGATTTTGGAGTGGAGGGAGGGGGATGAGATGAAGAGGTGTGGGCTGTCCGGAGATGGAAGAAGAAGAAGAGAAGGAGGCAAGGAGAAGAGAAAGAGGAAGGAAGAAGAAGAAGAGGAAAAGAAGCAGCAGGGGGTGAGAGGCGGGTAGAGGGGGACGTTGGTTCAACACGCTTTAAGGCACTCTCAGTTGGCCCACCTCCCCAAAAATCTGAGATCTTCTTTTTCCATTTGACAGCAGTCTACATATTGACCTCCGCCCCCTTATCAAAATATTGTGGGCGGAAGCGTCCCTTTGCACCCAGGGGCATTTGGTGTAGTGATGAAGCCAACATCTTTTATTAGCATATCTTTTGATATGTTTTGTTACAACACTTCTTTAGACTTCAGATGAGAATGATAGTAGGTCAGGTGGGAGCGCAGTTTAACTCTCCCTGTCTGGCTTCAGGCAGGTGTTCTCTTTTAGACTTCCCTAGGGGATTCCTACGCGCCGGGTAGGGGAGGGAAAAAAAACAAAAGCGGTCTCCAGTTATTCGCGTTAAACGCTGCGGCTGGGTAATGTATGGACTGATGGACCAGAGCAATGAAAGAAACTGACCTGGAAAAACAAGGGGACCTCCTAGTGGCTAATTTCTTAAAAATACATACTATAAAGTGTATGTGTAATGAGTTAAGAAGGAGCTTAGCCACAGTTAGGAAGGAGTTGTATGGCAGTACTCCACCAGTGTTGTGGAGGAGAGTGTGTGGGGAGGGTGGGCCATAGAAGGGATGAGAGGAAGTGGGCTAGGGAGAATGTGTTTAAGCTAAAGTGAATATAACACTTAGCACTCCTAGCAGAGCAGGTCAGCGAAGTGCAACTTAAAGCAGCAGCAGCAGCAATAGGAGATCCTCAGGATATGCTGGAGAGAGCACAAAAAGGAAAGCACAACTGCCGAGAGACAGCGAGCGAAGTTGACACGTGCTTGACCCTTGGAAGCAGGTCGCGGTCAACTGGAGGAGGAGGGAAAGGAGAAAGTAGGGAGGTGTGAGACGAAAATTGACAGGAGTTGAGTATTAGAGAGAGAGAGAGAGAGAGGAGGAGGAGGAATGCATAGGTCGAGGTCAGGAGAGAACTGGAATAGAGGACGAGAAGTTTGATGTGAAAAAGGAGGAAGAAGAAGGTGAGGAAGAAAGGAGGGGATGAAGGAAGGAAGGAAGAAGTAAGTAGTAAGAAAGAAGAAGAAAGAAAAGAAGAAGAGAGAGGAATAGGAAGTAAAAAAGGAAGGAAGGAAGGAAGGAAAAGAAAATGGAGAAAGAAAAGGAAAGCACAGGAGGAAGACACAGTAAGGGAGGAGGAGAAAAAAGGAGAAAGGGGGATGAAGAGTGAGGAGGAGAGGAGGAGGAACAAGAAGACACAAAGGAAGAATAACGAACAACAGCAGACCTGGTTAACCTGCTGAGGTTGTTTAGATAAGCTACATTAACTATTCCATCAAAGGTGGAAGATGAAGGACTAGCAAGGATGGAAGGAAGGCTCTCTCAATTTGCATCCCTCCAGCCAAAGCTGGCAGGAAAGGAAAAGAACCATGCAGCATGGAAAACTGCATGAATTTATGGTGAAAGGAAGGAAAGAACTACCATTACTGCTACCAATAACCGGGCGATAAAGCGGACAAGGACACCAGTATTCGATAATGTGAAAACTTTTGAATTATTACCGAGAGAGAATGAGTAATATTCCAGCTGTCTGGGTTGGTCTCAACAATACTTGTCTAATCTATTCTTGAAGGCTGCAACTGTTGTACTATCAACGACTTCAAGACTAGGCCTAGAGGAGAGTTCAATACATTAACTGAACTCTTTGCAGGGGCTTGAAGAAGAAGTGTTTAGTCAGTGCGACGTAGGAACTTTTTACCACTTATGGACAAAAATTGTGAACTTTCTTGTTGCATTTGATCGATCAAGGGCAGCCAGATCTTCCGCATTAATATCAGCTGAGCAGTCCTTTTAAACATTTTAAACACTTCATTAGAGTCGTGCGTCCCTCGTATCTTTCGTTTTGTAAATAGACGCCGTGGAATCACCAATTTACTTTAAGCCTTTGTTCATATGATAAATTTTCAAGCCTCTAGGAATCATCTTAAAAAATCTCTGGTGAACCTGTTCCTAAAACAAATTTGATGAACTGAATGTCTTGCTCTGTATTAGGGAGACCAAAACTGTACGACAGTACTTACCAACGAATTATACAGTTTTAATCGATTATTTTTTCCGATTTATTATTAAATGACGTTCAGTTCCAGATACAACACAGAATGGCTACAGACTCCTTCAACAGATTTGCAGTTTAATGTATTTTCTTAAGGCAGGTGGCGTACCCTTATTTCTAATACTGTTCGTAGCTTGTTGCAGTGGAATCGTAACGTTGAACATTTGTGCGTGCGGTTCGAGAAAAAGTCAACTTGTCAGGTTAGGCTATTTCTAGACTCCAGGCAGAAGAGGAGGAGCAGGAGGAGGAGGAGGAGCGAGGAAGGAAGTCAGAATAGGAAAAGAAAGACTCAAGAAGGGAAGACTTTAAGAGGGAAGTATCGACTGGGCATTTTATGAGAAGGATGAAAAGACAGAAGGAGGGAGAAAAAGAGGAATCATAGAAGGTAGAAGAGGAGGAGGAGGAGAGAATGGAAAGGAGAGAAAAATGTGAGGTCAGGAAAACGAAGCAGGGGAAGAAGAGAAAGACGAGGAGGAGAATAAGAGATAGGTAGAGGAGAAGATTCTTGCGATCTTAAATTAGTGCGCGTCGACATTAGATAAATGAGATCAGGGACTGAAAAGAGGCAGTAAAAGGAGAATTTCAGAAAGAAGAGAACTTCATTAGAAGAAGAGGAGGAGGAGGAGGAAGAAGAAGAAGAAGCACAAGAGGTTGAATCAGAGAGGGTAACGTGAAATGAGAAAGCCTGTAGAAGGAAGCCTTAAAATCGCACTCACTGGAAGCAGGAGGAAAGGTCCCCTTATTGCGACGGAAAAAAAATGAGAAAATAAGAAGGAACACTAGAATGGAAGACAAAGACAAGGAGGAGAAAAAGAAAGAAGGAAGAAGGAATGAAAATGAAAGAGAAATGAAAAGCTAAGGAGAAGAAACACAGGAAAGGGAGATAAAGAGGAAGAGGGAGGCGACGAAGTAAAAAGAAAAGGAAGTCAGGCAAAGAAGGAGAAGCGAAATGGATGAAATGAGAAAATGAAAAAGCCGTAACTGAAGAAATAACCAGGGGAGATAAAGAGAAGAGGAGGAAGACAGAACGAAAGGCGATCAGAAG
>NC_066528.1:11202245-11204745 GCF_024679095.1 Eriocheir sinensis
TTTGTTGTAGTGACAGAGTGTTGTCAGATGGTGGTAAGTGTTGGCCAGTTCCTCTTGGTTCCTTGAGCAGTGGGTACAATTCATGGCGTGAGGGTGGGATTTTGTCTCAGGTTGTCTCTTCTTCACATCCTGTTCTTCGATTGTTGCCAATTTCTGGGGAAATTGATTCCATCGGTGGGGTAGAACTCTCGGGTATCACTGAGTGCGGACTGGGTATTTCTCGACCGTGAACACAGACGCTGAAGTTTCTGTTTAGGATTTCGACCATTTGTCTACTGTCCTGTGTTAGTACGTCACTTTCATCTTTTAAGTGACCGATGGCTCTTTGTCTTCTCTTTTGGTTCTTATATAGAGTAGACACAGGGAGGAAGGGAGACACGAGAGGGAGACGGGCACTAGGGAGGATAGGGAGACACGAGAGGAGACTAGACACAGGGAGGAAGGGGAGACGGAGACTAGAGAGGAAGGAGACACGAGAGGAGGGGGTGCAGGTCATCACATTGGAGACTAGACCCCTGTGAGGAAGGGGAACAGAGAGGAGACTAGACACAGGGAGGAAGGGAGAAGATCACAGGGAGGAAGGAGACACAAGAGGGAGACTAGACACAGGGAGGAAGGGAGACACGAGGAGGAGACTAGACACAGGGTACTCTCTCTCTCTCTCTCAGGGAGGAAGGAGACACAGAGGAGACTAGACACAGGGAGGAAGGGAGACACGAGGAGGAGACTAGACACAGGGAGGAAGGAGACAAATACGTTAGAATGGCAGGGGACATGGAAACATGGACAGCAGGCAGCTAGAAAGCCTGTTGGCTCATTACTATGACTGCCTGCGTTCCAGTGTGTATTAATCAATATCTAGGAGTGGCTTGCAGGGAAGGATTAAACACTTGTATCTACTCTTGAGGGAACGTTCAGTTCACTCCCGATGCAACAAAGTGGCGATCAATGCGTTTCTTGAAGAGTTGATGGTCTCTGCGCTAACCGCTTCTGCAGGAAGGCTGTTCCAGTACAACTCTATTCGAAATAACTCCCTGCCGATATCGGTATTGCGATCGCCTTCTTGAATTGTTTTCCGTTGTTTCTTGTTCTCAGGTTGATTTGTAGCGTGAAGTTTGGAGTGATCAACGTTGCTGAGCTTGTTCAGGTACTTAAGAACTTTTGTATCTCTCTCGCCAAAATCTCTCTTTCCAACGTGAAGATAAGTCTGCTCGAGTCGCTCTTCTAGTGACTATCCCTCCTCGTCAGTATCATCTTCGTGGCGCGGCCGCTGTACTCTCTGAATTCAGATCTTTCCTGTAATTAGGAATTTCATCAGGAGAGGTCTGGCGTATTCCAGGTGGGGCCCTTACCACAGTACAAGAGATATATAACTCCGGCGTCTTGTATTCATAAGTTCCTCGATATGAATCAAACGTATTGGCTTTCTTACGGCGGACTTGCAGTGTTTTATTTGTTTCAGGTAGTCACTGCTGATGAACCCGCAGTCTCTTCATGTATTGCACAACATGTATGGTTCGCCAAATACCATGTATGTGCTTGCTGTTTCTGGATCGATATGTCCATTACTTTATTTGGCAGTGTTGAAGGACATCTGCCATTTTCTGACCACCAGTGATCTGGTCCCAGGTCTCTCTGGATAATTTCGCAGTCAGCCGTTAGTGAGGGCCTTCCACCCACCTTTGTGTCGTCGGCAGAATTTTGAAGGTGGATTTCAATCTAGTTCTAGAGTCGTTGATATATATTGAAGGAAGAGTATGGGGTCCAGCACTGACCCTGTGGCACTCAACTTGTGAGGGACCACTCGGATTATTAGTTGAAGAGTATAACTCGTTGTTTTCTTCGAGTACCAATCGATCCACGCTGTCAGATTGCCGCCTAATCCCGACTTGAGTTTCTTGAGGAGTCTTTCGTGTAGCACTTTGTCAAAGGCTTTCTGAAATAGATATATAACATCGCTATATTTATCCAGTTTTCATAGATACCTTGGAAGAAGTCAATAAATTGGTTAAGCATTGTTCCTGAAACCGTGCTCATCGGAAATGATGTTGTTGTCTTCAGGAACCTAACAGGTTTTCTCTGATGATCTTCTCGAGTTTTCTCCGCCACATCAGGCTGATTGGTCTGTCCACATTTTGTCTCCCTTTTTGTAGATCAGGTTAATTCCTTGTTTCAGTCTTTTGGGACTTTGTTTTGTTGTAGTGACAGATTGTAGATGGTGCTTGAGTTCCTTGAGCAGCCTGGGTGTGTCCGGTTGTTTGTTCGAAGAGGTACTTCTTCCGTTCTTCGAGTGTGTCTATTTCTCCCTTCCCTTGCCTTCTCTTCCTTACCCTTCCCTTCCTTTCTTCCTTACTTCCTTCCCATCTCTTCCCATCCCTTGCCTTCTCTTCCATACCCTTCCCTTCCCTTTTCTTCCTTATCTTCCCTTCCTTGCCTTCTCTTCCCTTCCCTTCCTTTCTTCCTTCCTTACCCTTCCTTCCATCTCTTCCCTTCCTTGCCT
>NC_066528.1:11209745-11217245 GCF_024679095.1 Eriocheir sinensis
GAGGAGAGGGCTATCAGTATTAGTAGTAAGAGAAGGGAGGAAAGGAAGGAAGAGAGACTACGTAACAATGTTTTCTCCATATCTACGCTTTGCCTGACATGCTAATCTTTTTACTCGCTTCATGATGGTCTGATGCTTTCGGGCTTGTTTCATGGCTCTTTTCTTTAGCCTGTAAGACATTTCTCTCCTTAACTGAATGTTTAGTTTCGCTGTTGAACCAAGGTGGAGTTTTATTAGAGGTTATTTCGCTTCTCGCAAAACGAGACAAATGTGTTCTGCTGAGTGCGCTCAAGTAATTGATTATTAGAGCCTGGCCATGGGCTGCTCTACATTGCTATCATATCTGACGGTTGTATTTCTGTTACTTTTGTCGGATTTCGACGAAACTTGCTCCTTTGAAATTAGGCAGAGAGAGAGAGAGAGAGAGAGAGAGGAGAATTAGGTGAGAGAGAGAGAGAGAGAGAGAGAGAGAGAGAGAGAGAGAGAGAGAGAGAGAGAGAGAGAGAGAGAGAGAGAGAGAGAGAGAAAGAGAGAGAGAGAGAGAGAGAGAGAGAGAGAGAGAGAGAGAGAGAGAGAGAGAGAGAGAGAGAGAGAGAGAGAGAGAGAGAGAGAGAGAGAGAGAGAGAGATTACATATATTTACATGAAAATCAGACCACAGACCCCATGGTCCAGACTTGGTGGTCTGTCCAAACAAACCAAGTGATTTTACATTAATCAGAAGACCCAAAACGTTGCATTTCTACTCTAGTTGATATATTGGGTTGAAGGAAGTGACGGTCGAGCTTATTTTGAAGGAGTCAATCGTGTTATACTGGACCACTGACGGTAGCTTATTCCATTCTCGCACTATAACGTTGGTGGAAGAAAATTTGTGCAGTCTGAATTTACTTGTCTACATCTGAGTTTTACGCCATTGTTCCTCGTGCGCAAAGTGTCATCGATCATAAACAATGTTGATCTGTCTACATTCGTGAAACCATTAGCATTTTAAAACATTCGATCAGTTTTCCTCGGAGGCGACGTTTCAAGAGAGAACATGCGCGGGTAGAAAGCCTTTCGTAAGATTTGTTGCGAAGGAAGGGATCATTTTCGTTGCCCGACGCTGAACACCTTCTACTCTTAGCAATATCCTTTGCATGGTGGGGAGACCAAAACTGTACCACATATTCCAAGTGGGGTTCGACTAAACTGTTGTAGAGCGGAGTATTGTATCTTTATTCTTGAATACAAAGTTTCTTTTAATGAAGCCCAACATTCTGTTCGCCTTATTTGCTGCATCGATGCATTGCTGTGAGAATTTGAGGTTTGACGCGATTTTGACCCCCAAGTCTTTGACGCATTGAACGCTTTTGAGTTTAACGCCGCGCATTTCGTATTCGAACTTCTTATTCCTCGTTCCAACTTGAAGGACCTGGCAGCTTGTTCACGTTGCTAGCGTTATCTCCCATCTATCCGACCAAGCTGAAATTTTGTGCAATTCCTTCTTGGAGGCTTTAGCCTGTCTTCGTCAGTGAGAACCGAGTTGCCAATCTTTGTGTCGTCTGCAAATTTACTAATGCGGTTATTGAGTCCAACATCCACGTCGTTGATGTAAATAATGAAGAGCACTGGGCCAAGGATCGAGCCTGAGGGACGCCACTAGTGACAGGCAGGTACCACTCTGAGTTAAATCCGTCGATCACTACTCTTTGTTGTCTGTTGCTCAACCAATTCGCGATCCATTGGTTTACTCTGACCGTCAATACCTATTTGCTTTAATTTGTAAAGTAATTTATGATGCGGGACTTTATCAAACGCTTTCTGAAATCAAGATAGACTACGTCCAGTGATTTGGTTACGTCATAAACAGTGAAGAGGTCGTTATAAAAGGTTAATAGGTTTGATAGGCAGGATCTTTTGTTTCGGAAGCCATGTTGTGAGTCCCCAATCAATGAGTGGCTTTCAGGTAATTCACAATTTTGTCTCTAATTATGCCCTCAAGTAGCTTACCTACAACCGAAGTGACCAATGGGCCTGTAAATTACCTGGTACTTTTTTGTCTCCTTTCTTGAAAATCGGTGTCACGTTAGCCTCTTCAGTCTGAAGGGACGATGCCTTGTCGCAAGGACATATTGAATACGTATTGTGAGGAGGAGAGTATTTCGCCTTTTGTTTCTTTCAGCAGAGTTGGATATACTTGTCAGGTCCAGGACTTTTATTTGTTTTAAGTGAATGGAGAGCTTTAAGGACTTCATCGGTTGTTATTTCAAAATTAGCAATGCATGCTCGAGGATTTACAATAGTACTGGTGTTGGTGGTAGCGAGATGAAGACTGTTAGTATTAAACACCGAGGAAAAGTAATTGTTTAAGAGGTTTGCAATGTGTTGGCTGTCAGTCACTTCAGTGCAATTCGTCGCTGTTTGTTAAAGGTCCAATACCACTTTTGATCGCCTTTCTGTTGTTTGTAACTGAAGAAAGATTTCGGATTATTTTACAGTTGGCTGCAATATTTTCTTCGTATCTACGCTTTGCCTGACCTACTAGTCTTTACTCGCTGTCGCCTGGCATCATTATAAAGTCTAATGTTTCGGGCGTGCTTTGTTCTCTTTCTTTTAACCTGTAAAACAATTTTCTTCATTGACTGATTGTTTAATTTCGCTATTAAACCACGGTGGCTTCTTTATTAGTGTTAATTCGCTTCTCGCACAAGGGGACGAATGTGTTCTGCTGAGTGAGTAAGTGATTTTGCGTTTAGACAAACTCAGGCCTCCTCTACGTTGCCGTCATCTGATAGTTGTATTTCTGTTAGTTTTGTCGGATTTCTACGAAGTTAGCTCTTTTGAAATTGGGCACCTTACTTTATTTCTTTTTCAGTCACTGATGATTGAGCTTTAATGTCGACGCACCAATTTTTATGGGATCGCGGCAGAACCGAGGGTGTTCTCCTACCGTGACACTGACTAGGTTATCTTGGGTTGTTATAACAAGGTCGAGTATATTATTTGTCGAGTTGGCTCAGAAACCATTTGGCTAGATAATTTTCTTCTAGAAATTCGATCATTCTATGTGACTCGCCTTCTGTACCTGACAGTGTCGCCCAGGTCGATATGGGGGAGGTTAAAGTGTTCCCTAATATCAGTGAGTCGCTGTTATTAGTGACTGCCTTAAGACGCTGTACATTTCCAAGGTCGTCATCGAGTGATTGCGGGAGGTCTGTAGGTGACAGATATATTTAAGTTGACTTTTTGCAATGTTTACTCGCACGCACAAATGTTCAACGTTACTGTTTCCCGTGTGTTTTGTCAGTGGGTTGCAAATAGCTTTTTGACATAAAGGGCGACGCCACCGCCTCTACGGTTTGGTTTACACGATCTTTGTTGAAGAGTCTGTAGCCATCTATGTTGTATTCGGAACTTAAATCATTACTAGGTGTCGATAAATGTTTCGGTTATAGCAATTATGTCAAAATTTTCTGTTAAAGCAAGACATCTCAGTTCATCAAATTTGTTTCTTAGGCTACGCATTTTGACAGAAACTAAGACTTTTAAGTTATCTATAGAGGCTTTAGCATAGAGGTGGTGGTACCTTGCGGGATCACGGTTACAGGTTTGTTGTGATGCAGCGTCTATTTACACGGGCGGGGTGGAGGACGTAGCGTGACTCGTTTTTGTTTCGGACACGCACTGCTTCGTTGAGGAGCCTCTGAGAGAGAGAGAGAGAGAGAGAGAGAGAGAGAAAGAAGGGAGGGAGAAGAAATCAATAGGTAGAATTTCAAGAGGAGGAAGAAAAGAGAGGAAAATATGGGATTAAAAGAATTCACACTCACACACACACACACACACACACACACACACACACACACACACACACACACAAACACACACACACACACACACACACACACACACACACACACACACACACACACACACACACACACACACACACACACACACACACACACACACACACACACACACACACACACACACACACACACACACACACACACATTTAATTCTACACTTTGTCCTCTTATTTCTCTCTTTCATTGTAAAATTTCCATGTCCCTTTCTTTCTTAAAGGTACATGATGTTCTCTTCTAACTATTTCCTGCCGGAGGGAGAGGTGAGAGAGGTAGAGGAGCCTTCATATATTCTGTCCTGTTCTACCACACGTAGATTACTAGTGGTAGCACTATAACATGTATTCCTATGTATTCCTCCTCCTATAGTATTCTCCTCCTCCTCCTCCTCCTCCCTCCTCCTCCTTCCTTGCTGTACTGTGTCTCTGACTCGTTGATTAGAGTAGATGGTAACTTGGCAATAAGAAACAGCCTGAAGTTATAAACTCAAAGGTCTGTTGGCTGTTTGCTTTCCTCTGTACTCCTCCCCTCCTCCACCCTCATGTCCTCCTCCCTCCTCCTCCCTCCTCCTTCTCCCTCTTTCTGATTAGCTTTTTCGTTTCCTACTACTACTACTACTTACTACTACTACTACTACTACTACTACTACTACTACTACTACTACTATTACATAAAGATACCTCCACCCATGTTTTATTTTCCTGACACATAATCATGGAGGCTCTAGGAGCTTCATTAGCTCCAACTCTGTTCGCTAATGACCGTGGCATCCAACCATATCACTAATACAACTAAACACATAATCTATACATAACACCTTATCATCTATTGCTTCTAGATCCCCCTTCCCTTCCTGTAAATGTCACTCCTGACTCACCTAATGTCACTCTCTCCCACCACTGTGGCCTCATAGTCCATATTGGAACAACAACTACTACTACTACTACTACTACTACTACTACTATTACTACTACTAATTTCTAATTTCATTCTGGAACAGCATCTCTCCTTCCTCTAAACCTCACCTTCTCTTCCCTCACCTAAAACACAGGTTTCTGAGGCTACTGACAGCAACCTCTACTCTGTTCCCTCCTACTATCTATATCCTCAATTTCAATCTAAAGTTGGATGTTGCGTCTACGTGCGTAACGACATCACTGCTCTCGTGCCCACGACCTTGACCTTCTGAATTTTCACCATCTGGCTAAGACTTCATTGTCATTATATTGCTAAATACATCTGTGCTGTTTATCTCTCACCTAACTCTACTAACTATGTAAAATTCTTGACTATTTGAACTTCTAGTGGAGCACATCTTGACTCCACTTCCTTCGCTGAAATTTCCCATCTTAGGAGATTTCAATGTTCACCACCAGCTTTGGCTTTCATCCTCTTACACTGACCAGCCTGGTGGAATAAGCTTTCTGAACTTTGCTTCCTCCTCAACGACCTAGAACAGTTGGTTCAGCACCCTACTCGTGTTCCTGGACCGTCTTGAGACAGGCCCAACATTCTAGACCTGTTCCTGACCTCTAATCCTTCTGCTTACTCTGTCAAACTGTTCTCTACGTTGGGCTCCTTCGATCATAACCTTATTTTTCTGTATCCTGTTCTATCGCTCCTGTACATCCTCTGGACCCACTGAAGAGGCGATGCTGGCATTTTGCTTCAGCTCGGTGGGACGACCTGAGGATGTATTTTTCCGATTTCGCGTGGAATGATTACTGCTTCCAGGAGAGAGAGACCTGGTGTGTGTGCCCAGCGCTTCACAGAAGTGATTGTCTCTGGAATGGAGTGCATACATTCCACGTTCTTTCTCTTCTCCTCATGCAAAAAGCCTTGGTTTAATCATTATGCTTGTTCTCTTGCTATTAAAGATAGAGGCAGCTCACAAAGGTTTCAGAGCCTTCGAACACCCGCTAACTTTGAACTTACATTTCAGCCTGGAATCGTACCAAATCTATTATCCGACTTACCAAAACTTCTTTCATCAATAGAAAATGTCAACATCTTGCTTTCTAATTCTTCCTGTGACTTCTGGCATCTAGCCAAAATATCTCCTCCAATTTCATTCTTCCTCTTTCCTTCTCTCAACCTGACGGCAGCATCTGCTGTCTCATCTGTCTCTAAAGCTGAACTCTTCGCTCAAACTTTCTGTAAGAACTCCACCTGGACGATTCTGGGCATATTCTCCCACTCATCCCCTCTGACTCCTTTATGCCTGTTATTAAAATTCTTCCAAATGATGTTTTCGTCTTCTTTGGCATCAACTCTCAGAAGGCTTATGGACCTGATGGAGTGCCTTTGTCCTTAAAAACTGTGCCTCCGTGCTGACACCCTGCCTGGTCAAACTCTTTCGACTCTGCCTATCAACATCTCCCTTTCCTTCCTGCTGCAAGTATGCCTTTTGTAAAGCCCAGCCTAAGGAGGGTGACCGTTGCAATCCCTCAAACTACTGTCCTATAGCTTTACTTTCCTGTCTATCTAAATCTTTTGAATCAATCCTTAACTGGAAGATTCAAAAGCACCTTCCACTTCTAACCTTCTATCTGATCGCAAGTATGGGTTTTGAAGGGCGTTCTACTGGTGATCTCCTTGCTTCCTAACTGATTCTTGGTCATTCTGTCTTAGCTGTTTGGTGAAATCCTTTGCTATTGCGCTGACATATCAAAAGCTTTTTGATAGGGTCTGCACAAATCTTTCCAAACTACCCTCCCATGGTTTCTCTCCTCTCTCTGTACCTTTATCTCCAGTTTCCTTTCTGACCGTTCTATTTCTGCTGTGGTAGACGGTTACTGTTCTTCCCCTATACCCATTAACAGTGTATCAGAGAAACTGGGTAACACTCAGTGGTGTTCATTTCTGCTATTAACAGTAATGTCCCACAGGTTCTGTCCTATCTCACACTCTTTCTGTTGTTCATTGATTATCTCTTTCTCTTTCCAAAACGAACTGTCCTATCCATTCTTACGCCGATGACTCCACTCTGCATTACTCAACTTCTTTTAATAGAAGACCCACTCTACAGGAACTTAGCGATTCAAGGCTGAGGCAACAGAACCCTTAGCCTCAGACTTACTATTTCCGATTGGGGCAAGAGGAACCTGGTATCCTTCAACGCCTCAAAAACACAGTTTCTCCACCTATCCACTGACACAATCTTCCAAACAACTATCCCCTCATTCTTTGACAAACCCCCAGCTATCACCTTCTTCAACACTAAACATCCTCGACTCTCCTTAACTCAAAATCTCAACTGAAATTCATCACTTACTAAATCAGGTTCCTCGAGGTTGGGCGTTCTGTATCGTCTCCGTCATTTCTTCTCCCCACAGTTGCATCCATTTACAGGAGCCTGTCCGCCCCTCGTATGGAGTATGCATCTCATGTGTGTGGTGGTCCACTCACACAGCTCTCCTTGACAGAATGGAGTCAAATGCTCTTCGTCTAATCAACTCTCCTCCTCTTACTGACAGTCTTCTCCCTCTCAAATTCTGCTGCAATATTGCCTCTCTATTTTCTATCGATACTTTCATGTTGACTGCTCTTCTGAACTTGCTAACTGCATACCTCCATCCCTCCTGCGGCCTCCCTGCACACGGCTTTTTACTCTACCTCATCCCTATACTGTCCAAACCCTTATGTAAGAGTCA